>NW_005843215.1:67823-101607 GCF_000455745.1 Alligator sinensis
CCCGCCGACGCCGGCCAGGGGAGAAGGCGGGGAGCTGCGAGCACACGTGCCCCGTGGGATGCAGGAGCCGGGCGCACCTCTGCCCCCCGGGCCGCTGCGCTGCCGGATCATTGCCCGGCCCGGGGCAGCGCCAGTCTCCATCCCCGCCGGCGGCGCTCACAGGGCCACCTCCTGCCCGGCTCTGCCGGGGGTCTGGCCACAGCCGGGGACTTCACCCCCCTTGGAAAAAAAAGAAAAAGAAAGACAGAAAGTGCCCGGTGCTTACTTGGGGGTGCCCAGATCTACGCCCACTCTTCGCCACCGGATCTGATTTGAAGAGGTGTCCCCAGCTCCCCCCAGCGCGCACTGACTTCACAGGGCCCGTGAGCCCTTTGGCAAGTCAGTCTCTTTTAAAAAGCTATAATCAGGCAACGAAAATCCCCCAGGGCGCTTTTGGGAAGCTAGGCCTCAGAGGTCCCCAGCCAGAAACCCAAGCATGTTTTGGGGGGGCGTTCCTCCCCCTCCTGCACAAGCATCTGCCAGCAAATCGCAGCAGAGCTGGCAGGTCCTGGATAGACACTCCAGGATGCCTGTTGGCATTATTGATCCACTCAGTTTATGGAGTAGATCGGCAGTTTTGAGACCGCAGCGTGGTTTCCTTCCACTCCCAGTCCTGGAAATGTAATGGGCAGAGGAGAATTGCTCTTTCCTCTTTTTTGGGGGGTGGGGGAGTCTGGCCTCCGTGGTGGTGTTTGTGTGCAGACGAACCGAGATTGGCACAATAGGCTGGCACTTTGGAAAAATCTCCCCAGCTCTATTTTTCTCACTGATCATTTCCAGGCTACAATTTGACTGGACACTTTTTTTGCAGTGGCTGTCTATTTGAAATGTGTTCTGCATACCCAAGGGAAAAATAAAATATGCCGATCTCTCATGATGGATGAGACACTCACACACACAGGCACGCACGCTTTGTGTGAAGCATTAAGCAGAGATAGAGAAATTAATCCACACCAGAGTGTGGGGGGGAGAGGAGGGGGGCACTTGTAGCTACTGCTGCTGGCTCAAGTAGAGTCTGCATCTTCAGTTGGGCAAGTTTATAGCTACTGAATCGATATAAATACTGGTGCAACAGCTGTAGTTTATCCCTAGTGCCCTGCCCCCACCGCAGCTCCTCTTGGAGTTGCTTCAGCATCAACCTCTTCACCTCTGTGTCCATAGAAGCCCCAAAGGTTCCCTGTGGATGGCTGTACGTGGGACATCTTCTCAGGGGATGCATTTCATCCTTATCACCTAAAACCCCCGTGTGCTCAGAAGCAGTCAATAAAAGCCCCATCCTTTCCTTTCTTGTGTCCTTGTATGACAAGGTATTTAGCAGGATTCCCCGGAATCTGACAGAGCCACGCCACAAGCGCTTGTGCTATATGGCTTCAAACTTTTGAACTCTGGGCGTCTAGCCACTTGCCCTGGCGTCCATGCCACCGAAGCAGGGACAATCTCCATTTCACCCTATTTGACACAGTGGGAAGACAAACCCACCACCCACTTTTATTTTCATTCAAGCGTTTGTGGTGCCAGGTACGCCGGAAACTGATTTATCCCTTACTGGAGAGAAACGATCTTTTCAAAAAGCAGTGGGAGTGGATTGCATCTGTGTTGTTACAGAGAGGGTTACGTAGACCAAAATAAAATTGAGGCATTTTAACAGAGAATCAACGAAGAAAAAAAAAACCCCTAGAACCCATTAAACACATGCAGTGGGGCATGGGCTTTTTTCCTTCCCTAGGAACATTTCATTCCTTGAATAGTTTTCTATTTAAAGGCTTCCATTATGGAATTATATATATTTTTTTCAGTTTGCTGCACAGAGAATTTATTAATAACTGTTATTCTTTCTCTAGTTAAGTTGTTTCTAAGAGTTTCCCTGTAGCATGTGTAGTTTAAGTATTAACACAGATGTTAAAAGGATCCATTGAATTTCTGTGTCCTTTGAATGGTTATTTGATTCAAAGGCTCTGCAGAGTTTATGGGTTGAGGTTGTTGGTTTAATCAGAACAGCACCATGCTGTGCTAGGTGCTGTGCATACAGACAGAGGTATAGTGAGCAAGTTCTGTACTGTGGACAGGAGCAGTAGCCAGGGCAGAGGTAATAGCTAAAGCCATTCTTACCCCCACTGCCTCCATCCCCCTCCCCAAATCGGTGCCTGGGGACCCTGCCACACTCACCCACACCTAGTTACGTGTCTGCATACAGATAACAACAGTCCCAGCTGCAAAGAGCTCGCAGTCTGAATAGACCAAACAATATGAGTAAGAAAGCATTGTTAGCTCCATTTTGCTGAGGAGGATGAGAGATGCAGACTGATTATGACAGACAGTTTCAAGACTAACTCAGGAAGCATGAATGCCTTGAATTTGGCCACCTAGTTCGGGCCTAATTCTCCGAGGGGAGGTAACCATCAAGCACTTTGGGAAAATAAAGCCCCTTTCAGGGGACTCAAGCTGTGCTTCCAAAATCAAAGTGCTTTTCAAATCTCAGCCTAAATGATCTGCTTCCAGGAATTTGGAAATGGAGGGAAGAGCTAAGCCCAGCTCTCCTGAGTTCCACTCCCATGCTTTCACTGTGAGGCCATTCCTCTTGACATGATCAGGTCTGGAAAGAGGAGTCCTAAAAGAAAATGCAAGTAAAAACTTGTGGCTCGTTTCAGGATGTAATTGTGATTCTATGTGACACGCAACATTAGAGCTCGATCACTGGACTCTGCCCAGTGTCCCAGTGTGGGCTGTTATTCCCATTTTACATACATGGAAACTGTCACAGTGAAGTGACTTGATCAAGTCGTGCCCCCAAGTGAATCAAATGATTCTGGGGACCCCATTCAGTGCCTGATTTTGCATCTGTATGATTAATGGGATATTATTATGAGGGTCAGCTACTCAAAGTATGCATCTATATGTTGCTCTATGGTGACATAGCGACATACTACGTCGCCATATGGCATGCTACGGCAATATACCAATCACGCAGGTCTACATGTGATCTCCAACTATGTCACCATAGCAGCATACTCCCCCAATATAGTGCACCACTACGGTGATGTAGAAGTGAAATCTAACTGTGTGCCATGTGCACAGTGCAGTAACCGCCCATACTGCACCATGCTTTAGTATTTCCAAAAGGAAGTACTAAAGCAGAGTGCTGTACCAACATCGCCATACAGTGACGTGTAGATGCACCCAAAGTGACTCTTCTATCAGTGACATTTTCACTTGCAGGCTGACCTCTCTCCATAGCTACAAGTGGGAAGTTTGTTATTACCTGAAAGTGTAATAACATGTGCCCCATGGTCACATTCCTTTGTGTCCTCATCCTTTATCATGGTGCAGTTAGGCCATTAGTTGGGTGGGCAGCCAGAAGTTCTTAATAGCAGTGCAGGGCACCCCAGGGAGGATGGGGGAAATCCTGCCTTCTGCACCTAAATTTAACCAGTCTCAACACAGGGCTGGAGAAACCATATTTACTCGTATACCTCAGCTTTTTTTAAGGTAAACTCAGCCATACAAAGCTGAGGTGCAACGTAAACATTTCCATGCTGGAATAGACATACGAGTCCACTGGAATGGCTGCCAGGGGCTTTGTTCAGCTCCTGGCCTCAGAGCAGGGGTGGAATCCAGCAGTCAACATCACACACCCTCCCTCTGCGGCTCTCTCAGCCACTGCCAACTTAGCAGCAGCTTTTGATTCATAGATTCGTAGATGTTAGGGGCTGGAAGGGACCTCTCAAGATCATCAGGTCCAGCCCCCCTGGGGTCAGATGACCCCAGCAAGGTGAGTGTCCAGACATTTTTCAAAGATATCCAGAGTAGGTGATTGTACCACTTCTGGGGGGAGTCTATTCCAGACCCTGGACACTCAAGTTGTAAAGTTTTTCCTTATGTCTAATCTAAAGCAGCCTTCTAGCAATTTGTGACCATTAGTCCTAGTCTTTCTGGGGAGCCATGGTGAACAGATGCTCTCTCAGTCCCTGATATGCACCTTATATATTGATAGGCTGCCACCAAGTCCCCTCCACATCTTCTCTTCTCCAGGCTGAACAGACCCATGTCTCAGCCTCTCCCTGTATGGCCTGCTACCCCTAACCACAAGCGTAGCCCTCCTTTAGATTCTCTCAAGCTTCTCCACATCCTTCCTGAAAAGTGTGGTACCCAGAACTGGATGCAGTACTCCAGCTGCAGCCTTACCAAGGCCGAGTAAAGTGGGAGGATAACATCTTTAGTCTTGTTTGAGATATATCAGTAGATGCATGCCAGTGTTTTGTTTGCCTTGCCGGCTATGGCATCACATTGGTAGTTCACGTTCATTGTATGATCTAGCAAGACCCCCAGGTCTCTTTTGGTTGTGGTGCTAGCAAGGATAGCATTGCCAAGCCTGTAAGTATGTTGCAGGTTGTTTCTCCCCACACGGAGCACCTTATACTTTTCATGTTGAACATTATCAGGTTTTGATCAGCCCACCTCGCGAACCTGTCCAGGTCTGCCTGCATCCCCAGTCTATCCTCCAGTGTGACCGTAGTCCCACATAATTTGGTGTCATCTGCAAATTTTACCAGTCTGTTTTTAACACCAGAGTCCAAATCATTAAGAAATATGTTAAAAAGTACTGAACCTTGAGGGATGCCACTGGTCACCAAGCATCATATTAACTCAGTTATATCTATGGTTACACTCTGGGTCCTGCCTCAGAGCCGATTCCCAAGCCACCGGGTTGTTGGGTTATCAAGGCTGCAGTTCTCCAATTTTACCACAAGCCCATTGTGGGAGACCAAGTCAAAGGCTTTTTCAAAGTCCAAGTATATGATGTTAACCTTCATCTTCCTCATCAAGGCAGCATGTTACCTGATCATCATAGAAGGAAATGAGGTTGGTCAGGCATGACCTGCCTGCAATGATTCATAGATGTAGGGTCTGAAGGGACCTTGCAGATCATCTAGTCTGACCCCCTGCCCTGGGCAGGAGAGAAAACTGTGCTCAAATGACCCCAATGAAGCCATGGTGGCTATCTATTAGAATGTTGTCTGCTGTTAGCCTGACACTAATGGATTTTTTTGATAATTTTTTCCAGGATTTTTCCAGGGATTGATGTCAAACTGATTGGCCTATAATTCCCTGGATCCCTGTTGCTCAGCAAGGACAGGGGGCTCAGCAAGAATAAGGGAAGCAATGCTGATAAGTAGATTTTGCCCCTGGTCCACGCAGTCAGCATTCAGCCATGGTGAACCCATGCTGTGGCAGGTAAGACTATCTGGTATTACTCATTAAGAAAACCCCACAACATTTTTCCCTAGAGACAAGAGATTTAGCCCTTGTGTTCAAACCCACCTCCACCTTGGATAATTCTTTCCTCCTGCAGTTGCAATTGGTTGAGATATTTTCTGCTTCCTCTCCAAGACAGTTGTTTGATGTTGCTCAGTGCCGTTAAACCCTATCCCTGTTCTGCCCCAGAAATAGTCACCTGTCAGGGGTGGATGACAATCCCTGCCTATAGCTTGCAAACATGATTGGGACAAAAGGTTCCAACAGCCAATGAGCTTCATAAATTCTAGACATTGGGAAATGCTTGGATGTTGCCATAGGAAGCACTAGAGAAGCTATTTTTTCTCTCAAAGAATGGCCTGTTTTTCCACTGTCTGCAAACTGCTTAATTTGCCCTGCCAAAGCATCCCTTTTTCCATCAGGGGTCTGAGTAGTAAGTGCACTGAGTTTTCATGTTTCTTTTTTCTGCAGTTAAAAGGTAAAATGAGCTCTCCTGTTTTTCATTTCTTAATAACTGAACACTAAAAAAGGCACCCAGGTAAGAGCCTCACAATCTCAAAGCCTGATTTGTACAAATTTTTGCTTGCTTCGTCCTTACCCGAGTGAGTAGATATTGTGATCTCTAGGCAACTTTTCTGCTGAGCAAAGATTGCTCCTTTGAGTAAATGGCTGCAGGATAAGGCTCTAGGAGTGCACTTGTCCACATTAAAATGAATAGAAGCCAATGCAGTTATGTTGTTAATGAACTTTTATGAGCAAAATACAACAATTTCATTCTCGTTTGCACCTAACTTCCTACCACCACAATGTTGGTTGAGTTACTACTCACATGCCCTGGAGATATAAAACAGAGATTGAGGGATATGTACTGCTATTTGATAGATCAATAATTCCGAAGCATAAGAAAAGACAGTTTAATGAAGCAGAATTAGCATGCATGATCAGTGATGTCTAAGGCAGGTTGGTAGATAGGGCTTTGCATCCAGGACTTAAAAAGAAAACCCAGTCTCATTTCACTAACAAACAGGGCCATGGAAAAAAGCCAGGCGTCATTTCAGGATTTGTTCATGCTTGCAAATTGCTGCAAAACACTTTGAAGTGCAAATTAAGGCTTTCCATCAGGTTTGAAGTTAATTTTGATGCAAAGAAAACTCAGCACGTCTTCTCCTGTGCATGTGTGAAGCAGGGCGAGTGTCATGCAGTTGGGATTCAGTGTCTGGAGTCAGCTGTGAAGCTGTCTCCCTACAAGAATTAGAACAGGAGAGGAAGAGAGGAGACAGTGAGAAATTTGACTCTGGCCACAGAATGAGCATGAAGGGACTGTAAATTTTGAGCCTCTTAGGGAATGAAATTCAAGACTTAACCTTGCTTTTGTGAGCAAGTTCAAATCTTCTGACCTTCCATTTGGAAGATGTCACACTAGCAGCTACAAAGACGGGTTCAATAGAAATGCAGAGAGAGAGAGACTTTAAGGCCAGGAGGGATCATTTGATCATCTAAAATGACCTTCTGTGTAACACAGGCCATAAAATTTCACCCAGTTTACCCTGTACAGAAGTTATGCTGGATAACTTAAGCATGTCTCTGAAGCATCTTCCAGAGAGGCATCTATGAGAAAGCCAGGACGCCTTTCTTCAACACAGATAAACAAACAGTTCAGAAGTAAATTAATTCAGCGCTTCTTATTGATGTTGCAATTAATTGTGCAAGAGTGTGTGTGTGTGTGTGTGTGTGTGACCGCTTTGCTCCACTGGATAGATCAGTGGTTCCAACCTTTTTTAGACTCAAGGCACCCCACAGTAGACTCAAGGCATCTCTCAGAAAACACCAGATCTTAGTTTTCACTTGTTTCACAGAAAAAACAAATGGACCAATTCTTCTGTTACAAAGAGCTCAGAAAGACCTCAGAATGTCAGCATGTTTTAACACTATGGATTCCTATTGCAAATCTCTGGATTTATCTTGTAAATCATGTTAGCATACCTAACTGCACTAACATTGCATGGCATGCCACAACACCCTTTAAAGGATCTCAAGGCATCCCAGGGGGCTGTGGCTCCCTGGTTGAGGATTGCTAGGATAGATGCAAAACTCCTCAGCTACCTGCCACAGGCCCCACACTGTTCATAGCTAAGGGCACATGGGTCACACTTTAATATTAAGGGTACAATATCAGAGGTTCATCAAGGATCAGTCAATGCTTTAAGGAGTCATTGATCAAAGCATCAAATAGGTCATTACATTGCTTTTAACCTTCTCTAACACAACTCATGTCTAGCCCATGCTCCTAGTATCTATTCATAACGTTTTAATTCTTTAAGAGAAAGTTACATTTGTTAGCAGCACATAAAGGGTGATCAGAAGAGTCATTTTTAGTTTAAGAGTAAAGAATAGGGGGTTTGCTGCAGGAAGATCTTGACTATACCTGTGTTTTCCTCACAGACCTCTGACAAACACACTGTGTAGCCTTTATACTTGCAGCAGCCAGGGATTTATTATTAATAATTACTATTATCACTTTGGTTACAGAGAAGCCTATAGGCCCCACAACCATGGAGCAGGGACCCACTGCGCTGGGTGCTGTACATGCACACAACAAGGGAACAATGACTGCTCAAAGATGTTCCAAGGAACAAAAGATATTTCCATTGGACTTATCAGCCAACAATCTTTTGGGCTCTCTGCACCAAAGCACTGTTACGAGGTGAATATTACCCTAATTTTGCCAAGGAAAAAATGAAATGTTGAGACACAGGGGAGGCTGTGTGCGTATTATTGCTACTGAATGGGATGGAGACATCTGTACAGGCTAACACACTTCACCAGCCAGTGGGATATTGTCAAAGCATGTAGTTAACAACAATATTCAGAAGAAAAGCCGTGCTTGAGTTCCAAAGCTGCTATCAACCACTGCAATACTGATCCAACATGGAATTTCCCTTTGCATTAGGCAACACAGAAATTGCCATAATGAATCGGATTCAAATCCCATCTGGCCCAATATCCTCTCTCCAGCAGGAGCCTGAATGAGGTATTGCAGAGACTTGTGCAAGACCTTGCACTGAAGTAGCAACTGAAAACTAACCCACCCCCAGGATGGTGTCAAGTCATAACAGTGCAGGATAGGCTTACACCCCGAAATACATCTGTTGTATTAGAGGTACTTCTCTAAAATATAAAACATAGCAATTCTTTCTATCCTTGTTATCCAATATCCATGTAAAATGTCCCATTAGAGCTTGGTGAACAACAGATTTCCAACTTGATTGGCAATTTAAAAGGGAAAAATAGGGTTCTGGGTCAGCCCACAAAAATGACATTTTTTGGCAAAACAGAGTTTAGAGACCATTTTCCTTTAAATGGTACCCAAACCTGATTGACTGGATTCAATTTTCAAAGCAAACCCCAGATATTTAAAAAATAACATCACAGGAAATTAAATCAAAATGTAATTTTGTATTTAAAACGGTGAAACAAAATATTTTGGTGTGGATTTGTTTAGTGGTGGTGGTTGAGGGGGAGGGAGGGAGGAATACAGTGACTCTCAAGATTTGGCAAAAATCAACACAAATTCACAGAATTGGTCAGAAGCATTGATTCGGTATTCTTGATGTGCTCCTTCCCCTTCAAAAAACAAAGGTTGGTCAAAAATGTTGCCCAAACTTGTCACCAGTCCCCCTTGGGGTCTTGCAGAGCTCTTGGCTGAGTCACTAGACTGTGGCAGCAAGTTCTAAAACTGAATTAGATAAGTCCTGAGAAAATACTTCCTTCTGCCAGTTCTGAGTTTGCCATATAACATGCTCCCACAGCTTCATAACTCAACCCACCTTTTCTCTCATTTTCTGAAGTCAAATGCCAGCAGGATTTAATGGTTCCCTTAAGAAACACCCCCTTCTAGTGACCACTGTTTAAACAGCAAGGTAAGATTTCTGAAGCATCCATATACCCCATTCCCACTGGATTTTCATAGGAGTGGGGCTCCTAAGACCCTTCAACTCCTTGAAAATCCCAATCATAACCAAGCTTTGAAAGCACTGTTGATGTGGTGCCATGAGACTTAGAGGAGGGACTGTGGGACCTTTTCACTAGTCTTGGTCTAATCCAGTCCAGGATAGGCAATAAAAAAAAGCTGTAACCTTCAGTCACACTGTTGATATGAAATGTTTTTAAGAAGCAGGAACCAACCTTTGGATGTCCAGCACACACCCACATACCCTGCTGGTCACCTTCAGAGAGAACGAGGGCTGAGGCAACCAGGAAAACGGATAAGACTCTGGGGAGCCGTTCCTCCCAGGCATTCTGGCAGGTAGGGAGGCTTGCCTTTGTCATGGTCCCTGGTAGATTGAGTGAGGACTGGAAGGTCCAGGGTTGCTAGCTGATCTTATTTCACTTTCTTGGAACAGATGCTCACCAAGATATGCCCTAAGTGTGTCCTTCCCTAGAGTTAGAAAGAAAAATGACTTGCCAATTTGGTAACTGATGTTCTGCAGGATGTGCTGTTCCTGCGTGCAGGTGCAGGAGATGGGAGGTTTTTCCAGCAGTGTTGGTTTGGGCCATGCCTAGACTCTCACTCACCTCATTTGCTCTATTAAGGGCCTAGAGAGCTATGCAGAACCTCTGGCCATGCTGGTGCTTCCTCTGCCCAATGTAACAGTGGGTGAATCCAAAGCAGGGGGAAGCGGGTGGGGATTGGACCTCCCGCATGGACAACGCTCCTTGAACAGCTCTCCTTACTGAACTGGTAGGTAGCTATTCTTTCCCCTCTGGGAGCTCTTCCCTGCAGGAGACTCCCAGGCAGCCTTCTAATTTGGAGGTGAATATCTGGAGCCTTGGGACTGACTTCAGCATTGTCCCACCAAGGAAGATGTCTACATCGACTGCATGTACTTGCCCACTGTGCTCAAAAGAACATAAACCTGTGTTGCTGCCAGGCACATGTCAGTCATGGGGATATTTCCCATGAGGCCCTAGGTGAGTGGGTTTTAAGACTGGCAGGTACCTGAACACTAGATGAGTTCTAATGGAGATGGATACAACCCAAGATCCACTCAGAGGTTTTATTCCCTTGAAGGAGACAAATAATTTAGGGGGATTGTCCAAAGGATTTTATTCTGTACAAATAAAAAGCTAAGTTTTTGTTTTGTTTTTTTAATATCTGAGGAGGGCAGAGCCAGCTCTTCATGCCTGGCATGAGGTTTTGGGGAAAAAAAATAAGAGTAATGGAATAACATGGTTAATGTGAAAGACAGTGTGTGGCATAAGGGAAACATTGCTGCAGTGGAATATTACATCAGGAGAGTTGGGGATGTTGATTCTAGCCATGTTGGTCTGATGACATAGAGAGACGCTCTCATCGGGAGAGCAGGACACCAGATTCCCCCCTTCCCCTGCCTTCCTAACACATGCTACAGCTTCAGGAAAGACCATTTTCACACAGAATGGGAGAAATGCAGGGGAAACCAGAGACTCAAAGGGAAGTTTCTGCAGCCTGTGAGAACCCATGAGCGCGTTAGTTTTGCTACATGTATAAAGTCCCTAATAAAGCTTGCTGTGACTTGACACAAGAACATTGTGGAATAATAAGCTGAGGTTGGAAAGCACTTTTGGATGCTAATTGCAGTCTTAAAGAACTGAGAGAGAGACATCTGTACCATTTTAATGAAAAGATATAGTCCATTAGGTCTGCTAGTGAAGACTGATAAGTAGGGATAAGGTGTGGATTGCACAGTGGCTAGAACTTTTTCCATTTAGCAGGGCATTCTTATAGATTCCTTCCCACTCCTGGATAAACCCTTTGTCCTGGATCAGAAGGTCTGCCTCAATAGACAAACATAATGGTGGATGAACTGACTGACATCTGGAGAAACTGCAGCAGTTAGAAAAAATCTCAGCACATGGGAGCTATTATGAGTTATACTCCATCCTGCTCAATGTTCCTTAGGGTAGGATGCCTTAGCATTAGTGGCAACACATGCATCTTTTGCCCTGACCACAGATCTTGACAGCATCCTCCAAAGAGCCCACATTAGACAGCCCTGGAATAAAATTGGTAACATTTCTTACTTGTTGCAAATAGGTCTTCAGACAAGGGAGCCCTGCTTGGAAAAGGATCTGTAAATAAGCTGTGTAGCTGTCATGCATGACCTCATGGCAATTTCCATCAAGACTGGTTGCAACAGTGTTCTGAACATCCAAGTGAATGGCTGTTAAGGTGACCCAGTGGGGCATGCATGATTGTCAGCATTTTACTGCTTGAATGCACAGTTAAGACTCATCAGGCTCTCCTTGGCTTATGTCATAGGCTGCAGTTACATTGTCTGATGTAACTCAAATGGATTGGTTCCCAAAAAGATGGAAGGAAGTGGTTGCAAGCCCCAAGTACTGCTCTTCTCTATATTTATGCAAACTATCAAGAGAAAGCAAGGTAAGGTGGTGGTGTAGCCCTAAGGAAGTAATTGATATGCAGTTCAAGGGTCCCATAAAAGCACCAAACAACAACAACAACCACCACCAAATTCCATATGCTTTGTAGTTGATACTTAGATGTAGAAGAGGTGAGATGAGCAGGCCTTCTGCTTTGCAGTCACTGCCTATGCCAAATTCTGTAATTTTGCTGCAGTTACTGGTAATAAAATCATGCTGTTTTGCCATAGGCAGTCAGTAATTTAAACAGAGGATGCAATAGAAGAGTTCCTCCTTCCATGGAGGTCACGTCCTGCACCTCTATACCCAACATGGGGACTACAAATACTTGGTTCTGCATGTGGATTGTTGAACTGTCTCTATCCTGTCATATCATCTCTTCAAGAAACTTGTCAAGTTCAGTCTTAAAGCAATTCAGATTCTTTGTCCAGAGTACTTCACCTGCAATAGCATAACTTGCTGGCAAAGGATGACAACATACCGGATAAACCTACACACCAGATTCTACTCTGGTACAAAAGCAGAAGCAGGACCTGGGATTTTTGTTATGCCAAATGCAACCCTTTAAGAAACTACTGTTATCAAAATAGCTGAACAACTGGAGGCTGCCCAGGTACAAGCTGTTCAAAAGGCATCCCATGGGCATGATAAGCATGGAGCTAAGTATCCAACAGATTTTCTTTGGCTGGACAGGGCTGCAGATATAAAAAATTGGATGCTTTCCTGCTGTACCTGTCCAGAAGGGAAAGTGCATCAGAGAGCAAAGGGAGACAGAATCCCTCAGAATGGGGAAATGCCTCAAATGCCCATGTACAAATGGACTTGAAAGGCACAATGCCAGAAACCCCAGCTGGAAATTGGTATTTGCTGATTGCAATTGACACCTCAAAGTATGCTGGTAATGCAGCCACTGAAGGTTAAACGGACTGAGACACTTAGGACTGCATTAGTGAGATGCTGTGTCAGTTTGGCCCACTGCATCTGCAATGATCAGTGAAAGGAATCTGAATGAACGGTTGCACAGGATATGCCCACAATTCCAGATAACCCAGATGAGGACCAGATAACCTAGGTGAGGACCAATGTCACCCACACTGTGAGTAATGGGAGTGGAGGAAGCAAACAGCATCTGTTCCCACTGCCCCAAAACATCCAAATCTACTGATCAGTGCAAAGCCTAAGAAAAGTTAGCTAATTAAACAGTAGTTAAGATTATAAAAGTGTATGAATGGCAGAAGAGGAAGGCAGAATAGTGGAGGGACACAGGCAAGAACAAGAGCAAGACAGCAGAACTGGAACAACTGTCCTGCATTGCTCCACATACCCCTTGGTTCAATGTCCACAGCTGTTGGCAAGATGTCTGTTTTTGGCCTTGTGTGGTAGAGGTGCATCCCCCCCACACTGAAATGCACATATACCTTGAGGCAGCAGCTGGAGGTCTTATCTCAGATACTGCTGTTAGCAGAGTTGGATCCAGGATTTTGTAAAGGCAGGCAAGGGACCAGCGACTGGCATTGCAGGGGTGACTACACCCCTGTTCCAACGTTCCTCTGTCCTCACTGGGACAGGTACTCCCCAGCTACTGCTCCAGTGGCGTGGTTTAAAGCAGTGTGACCGTACCATTACAGGATCTGCCCCTGATTATTAGCAGTAGGGTGGTAGCACCTGGAAACCCCAGCCTTGGACCAAGTCTCCATGTCATTAGGGGTGTGTGTGTGTGTGTGTGTGTGTGTGTGTGTGTGTGTGTGTGTGTGTAAATCTTACTGTTCACTTCACATTATATCTTAAAGAGCCAAATCTTGCTCTTGTAATACTAGTGATCCACTCTGGGGTCCTGGGGACTCCTTGGGTGAGGGTTACACAAGCAAGCAAGGAGGCAATAGAGGGCAATTCCAATACAAAGGCATGCATCACGTTTGCACAGGAATAGTCAAAGAACCCATCCTTGACTGGGCAACAGAGCCAGTCACAATGAAGGTTTCTGATGTCACAAATGTAGTGGTAAGTTATAATTTAGAGACACATTGTTACTTAGAAGGCTACAGAAGTTGGGAGATGGTCTCTCAGTTAAGATAGTTAGGTACAAAGAGCTAAATGGTATGCAGTAGTAGTTGCTTATTGTTCCACACTAAAGAACTAAACAATGAGCTTCTCATTCACTGTACGCTTGTGTTTACTGCACCCAGCGATCACTACATGGCGTCAGGAGTGGTAAATGAAAGAACATGAAAGAATTTAAGTGCTAAACTGAAAAAGAAGTTGGAACCTGAAAGCAAGTGGAGTCATATAGCCACTTTAAGGAAGGGCCACTCTAAGTGATCATCCTATACAGTTATACTCTAAGTAAATGGACAATTCATCATGGAAGTGTTGCAACCTCTACCTGCCTTTCTTATGTTGGGCAACACAGCAGAGAACTGAAGAGTATTCAGACAAAGGTTTCCACATCATTTAGCAGCCACAGGGGCAGAAAAGAAAAATGGCAAAGTCAAATCCTCAGCCTTCTTGCAGGTTATGGGGGAGGAATCCCTGTTTAAGACCTTTACCTCTGAAAAAGGCCAAAATATGAAATTAAGTGAAATATTGTCAAAATCTGAGGAGTACTGCATGCAAAAAAGAGAATGAGATCCCTAAAAGACACAGATTTTTTTATATGCAAACAAACAGCAGAACAAAGCATAGATCAGTATGTTACTGAATTAAGAGAGACTGGGGAAGAACTGTGCTTTTAAGACCTCAACAGAATCTCTGATTTGAGAGAGGATTATTTGTGGCATTGCAGACACTGCATTACACAAAAACCTCAAGTGAATACAGTTTAGCATAAAGTGAAGAAGGATTTATTTTTTTAAAATAGGTATGATTGAATCAAGCAAAATCAATTAGAGGGACTGAATTTTGTCTGTGGAAGTAAAGAAACAATGGTTTTATTTGAACTGGACATTGGAGCTCAGGTTAATATTTTACTAAAGCATGACTATAGAAAGATAAAATTGAGACCAAACCCGAGTCCAACAAATATCAAAATAACTGACTATTCAGGAACAAATCTACCAGAGTGAAAGGAAGAAGCCTTAACAAGCATCTTGTATAAAAGTAAAGTGTACAAACTTCCAGTCATTGCATTACCCAGAGAGGTGATGCCAATTTTGGGTCTAGCAGCTTATGAGAAACACATTCTATTTAAGCATGTGCTTGTAAAAGAAGATACAACATTCGTGCCTCTTGGGTGATCCTCTTG
Source organism: Alligator sinensis (assembly GCF_000455745.1). NCBI lineage: Eukaryota > Metazoa > Chordata > Crocodylia > Alligatoridae > Alligator > Alligator sinensis. Next base: position 82,780 of record NW_005843215.1, read on the forward strand.
CCTGTCATGGCCTAAATATGGACAATGTTAGAAAGAAACCAATTGTTCCAGAACGTGAGAAGCAACCATGTCCTTATGAGGAGAAATGTACCTATGGACACAAATGCAAATATTATCACGCAGAAAGAAGAAATCAGCCTTAGTGGTCTGTAGCTAATGAACTTTATGCTATGTGCAGAAGCATGGCTGCCAAAAGTCCACTATAAGGACTCAAATCTATCAAGACTTGGAAGAAAAGCTTCCCACCAAAAATAAATAATAAACTAGATTTGATACTTCCTTGGTCTGAGAAGAAAGTGAAACCTCCTGCAAAAAACCTTACATGTGCAGATGCCCGACAAGTCAGACTGATAAGAAAAGGACACTACAGACTAGATGGATTGGATTTTGAATTTGATATTTTGGCTAAAGGAATTCATTAGACTGTTACTAAACTTAAAAAAAAAAAAAAAGAGATGTGTGAATGGAATTTTGTGTTATTTTATTTTTGTAGTTATTGTTAAGAGGGAAGATGTAGTGATAAAGTTATAATTTAGAGACACTCCCTTACTTAGAAAGCTGCAGAAGTTGGGAATCAGAAGATGGACCCTCAGTTATGGTAGTTAGAGAGAGACCAAGGGTCTGCAGAGGTTGCCTACTGCTCTACAATAAAGTTCTTTGCTCAGTTCTTCTCATTCATTGTATACCTGTGTTTACTGAACCCACTGATCACTACAACAGACCCCCCTCATATCCCTGAGGAGTGAACCAGAGTATCTTTTCTTCCAGTTTAATTTCTCCAAACATTTGGATATCCTGTACTGCAGCTCTTTGCTTTATAGCTGCAGATGGACAGCAGAATGATTATACTCTGAGTGCCAGCATCAGCCAGTAGGTTGGCTTAGACCTTGCCTACCCAGAGGACATTGATCAGGATAGTTATCTCTGGAACAACACTCCTGTTTGGACACTGTTCTGGAATAACAGTTTTTCTTCTGGATAATACTCCAGTTTGTGAGCAGAATCACTCTAGAATCAAGTCACGTGTTGTGGAATACGGTGTCCACATGGGGAATTATGATTATGTTAGCCATTTGCCCTATTTAGACAAACCTTTAGGTTTATCAGTGTCAACAAGCCACATTAAGCACTGCCTGAGGTGACATCTTGGCTTCACTCACCTCAGTGGCAGAACTTCATGGAGATTTTAGTGATGGCTTCAATACAAGCAGGATTTTACCCCTTATCTTTGGTACTGATGAAGGAAACATGACCTCCTACTTCCTCACCAACCCATCCTATGAGCTCCCCAGCCATGACTGGAGCAAGCTCAAAACCACCACGTTTACTCCTAAATGCACAAGTCAGTCCCCTCTGCCTGCTTCGATCTTTGTTTTCCCACTGTCTGAACAAAAGCCGACTCTGCAGCTACAACAACCCTGTCTCCCACTACACACACACACTTCACATAGACTCCATCTATTCACAAACATTTTTCATGCTTCCTTCTCTCTCTCTCTCTCTCATTTCTATGTTAACTTGGTAACTGAATTATTTAACTCTCTAATGCATTTTGGGTACAGTCTGTATCTCCACTAATCTGTGCATTTTTACAACCCCCTGCACAGCAGGCAATAGACATAAATATGAAATTAAGATGCACATTATTTGGTCTGCAAAAGGATAACATTCTGCACCCTCCTTCCAACAGTTTCAGAAAAGGAAATATTTGTTTTTTTCTCATATGCTATTAGTTGACAGAAATAATTGTACCTTGTTGCAAATGGAAATGCTGGGTACTGCACACAGCATAGGGAAGAGATGCATTGTCCTGGAGGATTTGCAAGCCAAATAGAAAAGGCAAAGAAGAACTGATCCCTATTTTGTATATGGGGAATGAGAGAGAGACAGAAAGAGATAGAAAGAGATAGACTTTCCCCCAAAGTCCAAGAGGGGTATCTTTGCAAGAGTTGGGAGCTTGGAGTTCAGTTCCCGAGTCCCAGTTATGTGCTGAAATCTCCAAATCAGCCACCCTACCTCCTCAACTGTGAATGAAACCAAGCCTGAAGGAGTGGCTAAGTTAATGCTTATCAACCTTTTTGGACACAAAGGGCCCCTCTACACATGCAGGACAAGGCACGATGAGATCTAATGCATGATCCACACAATTGCGCCTCCTGCCATGTCACACATGCACGGCAAGAGGTGCAATTATGGGATCACAAATCAGATCCCATCATGCCTAATTGCTGGTGCAGGGGCCAGTTCCCACAGCTGGCAGCCCTCTCAGCTGAAGGGGCTTCCAGCTGCGGGGGCACACCACACACCTGCAGCTGGGAGAGTGCAGCAGCTGCAGTCATCCAGCTGCAGGGTGTATGGCAGCAGCTCCCAACTTTTTTAGACTGAGGACTGGAAGTGACCGGACCGTCAAATTGCAGACCGGAAGCAACTAGCATAGTGCAGACCAGCAGCCAACCCTTTTTTATACTCAGTTTAAAAAGAGGGCGTCTTTAGGGGCAAGTCTCTCGGTTCTTCTGTCTTGTCTATCAGTTCTTTTTTGCCTTGTCTATACACTTCCCCTCTCCTCCCAATGCTGTGCCAATTAATAGCAGCTCATTCAAGTTAATTACCAATCTTTCCAGGGACAAGCCTGCCAGGCTGTGCGCTCTCTCCCTGGCCACTGAGCAGCAATGCAGTTTGGAAGGGATATCTGTGTAAAAGGGCTCTGCCACTCCTCTTTGCCTTGCCTAGCCTACTCAGTATAAAAAGGGTTGGCCGTCAGTCTGCAGTATGCCGGTCACTTCCAGACTTCCAGTCCAGGAGCCAACCCTCTTGCAGACTGGCAGCCAACCCTTTGCGGCCCAGTACTGGGCTGCGGCCCAGGGGTTGGGAACCTCTGGTGTGTGGGATGCTCCCACGATTGGGAGCCCTGTCAGCTGATGGAGCTCCCAGCTGTGAGGCACCTGCTCTCTCAGCTAGGAGCTGCCAGGCTCAGGGGTGCACATGGGGCCCCAGCATCGGGAGCTCCGATCAGCTGACACAGTTCCCAGCCACAGGGGCACAAGATGCACTTGCAAATTAAAGCTGGACAGAAACCAGCTATAAAAGTTATTACACCTTTTCCAGCAATAACTTTATAGTTGGTTGGACTTGTGCAATTAAGTAGGTAATTGTATAATATATATAAATGTGTAATGGGGCCAAAGGCCCCCTTGTTAGACTTGAAGCACCCTTTGGAAAATGCTAACTCATGGTTTTCAATTGCTTCTTGACTACGAAAGATAACAGAGCAATTCTTCTGTTGCAAAGAGCTCAAAAAGCCCACAACAGGTCAAAATGGTTTGGACACTGGATTCCTATTGGAAATCTCTAGGTTTATCTTGCAAGTTGCGTAGGTGTTTGAATACCTAAGCTGTGCTAAAATTGTGCAACATCTTTAAAAGGATCTTGTGGCCACCCAGCATGTTACAGCACTCTGGTCCAGAACCAGTGGCTAAAGTTTTGACTTCTCACCCCTGTGAACTGAGTTTGGACTAGGATGAGGAATCACTTCACTGGAACAGACACAAGACCACAAAAAATCCCCAGCCTCGTCACTGATAGTCCGCACAAGGCATTTGCCATAGCCAGTTGATTTTATTCACAGCAGGGTAGTGTTAATTATTTATCCAATGCTATAAATAAAAACTTACCTCAAGGAGGTTCCGGTCCACTGCAGCTGGGACACCATTTCTCCATCTTCCATCTCTTCCACAACTCCACGGGGAGATTATAATTTTTTTTTTTTTTTTAAGTTAAAATACAAAGCTCATTCGCCTTTTTTTTTTTTTTTTTTTTTTTTTTTAAAGAACGCATGCACTCTTCAGAGTACACTACATTTAGTCACTTTCTCTCGTTTCCATTTCCCCTCCTGCACCTTTGCTGTTTTGATTACAAATTTGTGAACTAGGGATGCTCTAATTATGCACAGGTAAAGGGCCCAGAACAAGGATTTAATTTAATACTGCATTTGTTTAATACTGAACATGAACACAGCCCAGACCCCAAGCTGCTGACTTTACAGCAGTTCTAGGGAGTTCAGACTAAGCTCAGTAGTCGTGTGTGAACTCCAGGGCTACTCCAGCCCCATCAATCATAGATCTGGCTGAGCTCTCCCTCAGGAGCACTCACCACTTGAAATATAGGGTCCTGAACCACTGGTTTTTAGCGACTGTTGCTCTTTACTTAAACCAAGCACAGATCATTAGGAAGGCAGAAAAAACTAGAATACAGTGCACCCACCTGTAATTTACTCCTCCCTGTGACTCCCCACCTGGTCTCAGGAGGACAAGTATCCCGCAATCACATTAGGCTCCTGCCATAGCTCCTTTTATCTTGAGTGGGGCAGAAAATAGCTCCTTGGGTAGGGAAGATCTGGTCCTTTCATAACTGTTCCAGCCACAACAGATCAAACAAGCAACCTAATACTGATAAACCAGTCCTCCTGGGTAGGAGATAATCTACTGCAGGGAGCAGCAACCTTTTGCTCACAGCAGGCTGGAGCGGAGTTTGGAGACCCACAGGGAGCACTGCAGGCTACTGTCTTCATCCCAATTGGAGTATGCAGCTCCATGTGAAGATCATGTACTTCTTAAGCAAAACATGGATTCCCCACATTGGCACAGCCTTACAACCTGGAGAGCAAGGCCTCATCTCGGTGAAAAGAATCTGCACTTCATCAATAGGTTATAAAAGCACACCTTCCTGGCTATAAAATGGCTCTTGCTCCACTGCAGGGCAGTCCGGTCTGAAATCAAACTAGGCTGTGGAAGCTACCGGCACCACTTTGTGCAAAGACAGCACCATTTGCTCAACAGACTTGTATAACTGTAGAAAGTGGTTTTTCCCAGGTCTGGTTGTCCCAGACTTTCACTCACAACAAAACAGGACCAGGACACAGTTTGAATGGCAATTGACTTGAATTACACCAGACTGTCCCAGGGAAAAGAGTGTGCCCTCACTACTTCACACGTACTTAAAGTGGAACAATGGGTTTGTTCATCTGTAGGATATCAGGTTAAAAGGATTTGTCCTGGGAGAAATTGGCTAGCAGAGGTCTCATTTCTCCTGGAAGAAAGCCTTTTTGTCCTGGGATCCCACAGACTGTATTGTATATTGTCCCTGTTTAAGTACGTGCAGTATGAGAGGGGGTTAACTCTCCCCCCCTCCTCCCAATGCTGTGCCAATTAATAGCAGCTCATTCAAGTTAATTACCAATCTTTCCAGAGACAAGTCTGCCAGACTGCATTCTCTCTTCCTGGCCACTGAGCAGCAATGCCGTTTGGAAGGGCTACCTGTGTAAAAGGGCTGTGCCACTCCTCTTTGCTCTCAGTCAAAACCCAGGACAAATCAGAACCACCTCCAGTGACACATCTGCTTACAGCAGGGGTGGGCAATTATTTCAGGCGGAAGCCCGCTTATTGAGTTTTGGCAAGCCATCAGGGATCATATGACAGGCAGCCGGGGACAAATAAATATTAATTTTCTAAATTTTTTAGGGGTCCCACAGGCCAGAAAGAATGGCCTGGTGGGCCACATCTGGCCCGCGGGCCGCATTTTGCCCACCCCTGGTTTATAGCCTAACTTTCCCAGCATGGGTAGGTCTGAAGGCTTGCTTCCCTTTCACTGAAAGTGGCATTTAAGAACTTAAGAACTGTAATTTATTGAGTCAGACCATAGGGTCATCTTGCCCAGTCTCCTATGTCACAGTGGCAGAGAACAGCTGCTGAAAGGGAACGTGAACAGGGTATGACGCAAGTTTTCTGCACTGCTCCTCTCCCAGGTGCAGGCTTCAAGATTTAGGGTCTAGGAAGTTGGGATTTAGAAGCTGTGCCCCCAACTCCCATGCTTAAGACCAGAGATTGGCTACCAGGCCTTGTTTTGGGCATGCCCGAAAAGCCCAATCACTTATTCAAATTACAGCAAAACAGAGGCCCTGAGGGCCCCATTATGCCATGAGTACAAACACATAGCATGTAGCTGGGATGGTCTCTAACACTACAGCAGGGGTGTCAAACACATGCTTGGGCTGGATTTGGTCAGCAGACCTCGGTCATCCAGCCCACAGACTTGATGGGGAACCCTCCCTGGGCAGCAGCCAAAGCTGGGTAAGACCCACAATGCTGGAGCCCCAGCAGTACCATACCTTGTTCCAGCAGGCATCCTAGCCAAGTGCCTAGGATGCTGAGCATCTTCCCACTGGGTTCTGGCTGGCTGGAACAGGTGCCACGTGTGCTGGATCTAGCATGATGGGTGAGATCTGCAAGCATGATCTAGCCCCCGAAGCTGGCCTGCACCATTCATTCAGCCTGTGGACTAGTCATGGGTCACTCAGCTGGGCCAGATGACATCCCTGCTTTATAGTATAAATGGGTAAGGCCAAGGGTTGGAAATACACAGCCACAAAAGTGAGGGGAAATAATTTGCTTCTCCCATGCTCAAGACTGTGGGCAATCACAGAACCCAAGTGTTCAGGTTCCCAGTCTAGCATCCTACCTGCTAGAGCAGCAGGCACATGGGCAGCTGGTATGTTTGGCACATAAATCCCAGGTGCCAAGTTAAAAGGGGCACCAATTGCGGCTGGCTTGAAGGTTTGGCTCCATGAGAGCTGTAGGAAATGGGTGCCATTAAATTCAGCGTTGCCATGTCCCAGGAGCAATGGCAGTGGCCAGTTATTAGAGTGGCGTTATCTCATACTTTGGACTTGAGGTATGCTTTTGAAAAGGTTTGCCATTGTTTCCCCTGTCAAAGCTTAATGCTGCACCCACTGCAGGCTACAAGCTCCTGCTACACAAAGGTGGCCACTGTGGGTCCTAAGAACATCTCAGCCCTCTCTTCAGTCACCTCCATGAAAGTCTGTTTTCTTTCAAACTTGCTCATAATATGGCTTTAGTAGTATCCATCAGGAGCAAGGGAGCTGTTCAGGCCTTCTAATTCAGAAGAACTACTCAACTGAGTAAAGTTACTCAGTGTGCTTAAGGTTCCTTAAAAAAAATGTAATGGACAGATGGGTAAATATCTTTAGCTCTCACCCTTCTTTTATACCATGGTGTTCGATCCCACCTTTTGGATAAATTCTCATACCAATCTCTCACAGTCATTTCAGACAGCATTTTTTCTTCTTCAAGACTGCAATATTTTAAAGAATCAGCCTAATTTGTGTGTTATGGCTGAAGTCATTCATTTGAAATTACAAAGCAAAGGCAAGGATTTTCAAAGGTGCGGGAGGGAATTAAGATCATGAAACTCCATTGAATTTCAATGATTCAAGCACCTAAATTCAGCTCTTCTGCAAGTGCAATTCAGCACAGATACATTAATTTAGCTGTTTACAAGGACTGAGGATTTGACCCACCATTTTTTTCCTTCTCAAATTTAGGAAGGTAATGACAAAGCATTTGGTTCTTAAAGTGAAATCAAATCCTATGTTTACTCTGTTAAGTACAGGCAATTTTTGTTTGAGGTTCAAAGGTGTACCAGCACTTGCTAGTTTCAGCATCTGGTTTACAGCCACTGCAGTTTCCACGACACATGAATTTTGTTTTTATGATCTACCTCAAGTAAATGAGAAAGATGCTCAAGCTTTAATAGGAGTACTGCTTTGGGTCAGCAGGACTGCAGTTCTCCAAAACAAACGTTGCTATGGCAGGCTGTCAGAGAAGTATCTGGGAAAGTAACACCAAAGAAATGGAATGAACATATTAGGAATACCAGCTGGTGGTAGAAGGTAGCTGGGAGGGGAAAATTCAGAATAAAATGCTTTTAAAGAAGTTCAGGGAACAAGAAAGGAATTTTCAGGGGTCTTCTAGCTCCTTCTTGGGAAGAGAGCATACAGGTAGCTCCTAGATTGGTCTGTGGCAACAGAGCTAAACCCTACTTGCTCTACCTATGGTAGAAACTCTAAGTTCTTCTGTAGAACCTCTTGTCACAAGCACAGGACACTGATTTACACATCTGTACTGGTTCACAGCAGCAGATGGGTACTTCCGCATCCATTTTTTTGGCTCCATGGATAAACCGATCATATTGCATTCATCAACTCAGCTAGCAGAACATCTGAGAAAAAAGAAATCCGCTGGACTAATCTGAGAGATGGTTCTTGAGGACCTTTACTTGAAGTCCAAGTAAAGCATGTCCTGATCCCAAGCCACCCTCTTCTTCCCCTCTAGCGGCAATACTGTGCATTGTCAGAAGGAACCTTTTTTCAATGGAGATGTAAAAATAAGCCTTGACCAGTTGCTTGTTTCCTGCCCCTTTGAAAGAAGTGCATTAAACCCATGTCCAGTTTTAACTTCAGCTAGGACAATTCTTTTCCAGCTCATTTCCCCCTGCTGTTTCAACAGCATTGCTCAGTTCATCTGTTAGCTCCCTTGAGGGTCAGTGAATCCAGAGTGCTTTGGCATGCTGACTGATGATGCAGTATACACAGCAACCATTTCTGGTATTTGTTCATACAGCAACACCCACCATGTTTCATTGACTGTTATAAGGCAAATTGCATCTCAAATTCTGGATCAATGTAGCCGTGAAGGCCTGAACTTGGGCTTCTATTAGCCTCATCAGGAATTAACAATGTTTTTAACTCCATCAAACACAAAGGATATACTAGCTGTAAGCTTGAGTTTACTTATTTGACTAGCAAGTTTAGGTGATGGGACATATGGTACATTTATAGACATGAATCTTTGTCCCTGAGCATTTGCAGTTGAGTCTCCTGGCAAACTATAGATCATTAAATGCTGGGCATTCCCCTCTTCAGTACCATGTGCTCAGTAACCTGGGAACTCAACTAAAACCTAGCTTGCTCATCTGGCAGAAGACAAGTGGAGGTAAACTCATGTTGTATTTTTTTTTTCCTCCAGTCAGGGTGGCCAACCTGTGGCACGAGTGCTACAGGCAGCCTCTGTGCATGGCATGCAGGATAATGCAGAGAGAACAGGCAGCACAGCAGCCACTTGGGCAGGAAGCAGAAAGCAGAGCAGGAAATTGGGCATAGAAAAGAGCAGTGGGGAAGAGAAATGACATGACTGTGGTGCTAATTTGTGGTACATCTGTGAAAAAGGCTGGCCCCCATTGTTTTAAGTGGTATCTGTCAAATTCAGGAAGAGATAAACAGAGTCTCTGCAGAAAGCCAACCACTTCATGTGATCTCAAGATAAACCAGACACCATGAGACTTCTCTCAATCTGTACACAAGCTCCTCTTCATAATCATGTTGATAATACACATTAGGCATGTGAACATGAAGCTGTCAAGATATGTAGTTGCTGGATTTCTCACCTTGATTATTTGCCATATTCAGGACAGAGTATAGAAAGTGCCCATATTCATTGGGTGCCTGCCTATATGCTAGCACAGAGGCTGCTCTGATGCGCTGGAATTCTAGTGTGCTGAAGCAGACAATTAAATCGAGTCTGCTAGAGCATGACAACAGCTGCGCTCCAGCAGCCTCCCGCATCTTGTGTATTAGTGTTCCCGCGCTTAAAAATAGTGGCAGGGGTGCTTGAACTAAAGCTCGTGGAACAAACTTTAGTTCAAGCATCCTCATGCCATTTTTAACTGTGGGGACACTGATACAGGAGACATGGCAGCATTTTAGTTTAGAGCCACTCTAATTAAAGCACTGTGCACCCCTGCCCCCCCCATTCCTGGAGCACGTGTAAAAGTGCTCATTGCCCAAACTGGTTTACTTAAGGCAGACTACAGGATCTCCTACCAAGTGGAGACACTAGGCACCATTTGGTTGCTTTTCATTAAAAATTCCAGCTTTAAGTTTGGACAAGACATTGGTTCTCAAGTTCTCTTGTATGGACAGCTTTCTTCCCACTTGCAATCACAGACCACTGGTAATGCATTTGCTTACATGAAAAAGAGTATATTTTAATCTATTTTAATACCTCTTCTAGTTGGAAAAAAAAAAGCTGCAATATCACCATGTCTTGAGCCAGCTCTCCACACACACCTGTGCTTAGTGCACAAGTTACAACTTGGAAGAAGTCACGGTTAAGAGCTGAGCTGTAGGACCTGCCCACTCAGTCATTAAAAATGCTGGGAAAACTTTACCCAAGAGGTAAATGTCAAAACCATTAAAATTCACTAAATTACATGGTGGATAATTACATTCTGCTTCCCTGTGATGCCTTTGTTAGTGCGATGTACCCACTTCACCATCCTAGAGCGTGCAGGCTTTGCTATGTGCTGGCAGCAACCACTGCATTCCACAGCAGGCAGTACTTTCAATGATGGACAAAGCCTCCTCTCATTAAAGAGAACCTCAGTACACGCTCCTACGTGATGGGCCAAGACTACTTTATCACCTCCATGGTTTGCAGAAGGTGTTAAACACCCCTAAGCCTGGTTTGTAAGGACTCAGTAAATAGATTCTTGTAGTTTAGCTCGCCTCCCAGCCAATCAGTTTTTCTTCCATGGTTGATCTCTGCATCTCTTTCCTGATCAGAAAGTGTGCTTCAGTTCAGGGGTTTGGAAATTTGGTGGCAAGAAAGCAGTAGCAATTAGCACTGCCACTGCCACCCTGCTGCCAAATTTCCTAGCCCCACATAGCTGTGCATCAAGCCCTGGCCAGGTCATTGTTACCACGCAGTCATCCATAGGCCAGATCTGGCCTGCAAACAGACTTGGCACTGCTCAGCTGGCCCACAGAACGAAAAGGTTGGGCACCACTGCTTTAATCATATTGAAGAACAAGGCATTTAGCAAGCTAATCTGCTCTTGCCAAGATACCATCCCCTGTCAAGGTACACAAATGCACACAAGAGAACGTAGATGACATTAAACCTCAAAGGAACCCAAAAGACAACCACTGATAGAAGAGGCCAGACTCTTGTTCCTGGAAATAGTTTTGCATCGCACTGTTATTCCTGTGTGTCTGAATAGCACATATGGGCGGATGACACATCCCTGTCACCTCCAGCTCCCCCAAACAGGAAGCAGATGAGAGCATGTCATTCAGAGTGCATGCCCACACAGTCTCACTGAGCAGTGCAGGGGAGGAAGGTTTCTGGCAAGAGAAGCAGCAGCAACTATATAAAACAAAGCAGAAAAAAGGTTAAAACAAAAATAAAGCAGCTTTTATTTAGAAGGTAAATAAATCAATGCTACCAATTTGTTAGTAAGTGGGACTTCTAGTCACTAACAGATCACAACTGCCAATTGGTAGGTGGCATAGTAACAGCACTTCAGAAGTGTTGCCAGAGATTAAAAATTTATTGAAAAGCACTTGGTGTCAAAAGCCAAATGAACACCAAGCACTGAGGTAAATAGATCAATGCTACCAATGTTAGTAAGTGGGACTTCTAGTCACTAACAGATCACAACTGCCAATTGGTAGGTGGCATAGTAACAGCACTTCAGAAGTGTTGCCAGAGATTAAAAATTTATTGAAAAGCACTTGGTGTCAAAAGCCAAATGAACACCAAGCACTGGTTGCTCATGTGGCCAGGATGTCAATAATTTGATGGACTTGAGAAAGTTAACACAGTAGCTTGGTTTCAAGTTAAAAATACTAGGATTGCATTAAAGTGGGTACTGTAAAGATTACATTAACTTTTTTCCATTCAAGTCCAAGAGCAGTACAGTAAATGCCTGTGGCAAGGCATTTGATTAGCAAAGAAAAAGCACAAGATACAAAGTGCTGCAGCACAATATGAATGGAGCCACCACTTGCCATAAAAGCTATTTCCAGACAGCAGTATTTCCTCTCAGCAGTAGCCCTCCAGTATCCCACTGTAACCCCTACCTCAGTGGCAAAGCAAAAACCAGTGCAATGCCCAGGCTGCAAGCTAACAAAATGCTTTGCTGAAACAAGCACATTGTGATCCTAGCATTGAAATGGCACATTAAAAAAAAGTCAACGATTTATTCCATTAATTAAGAGTCTGCCAGGCAGCAACACTGGTGCTTTAACATTATATACAAGGCATTTATCTCCCTCTCCAAACCCCAGCTATATCAGGATTAAAAGGAGAGCAGTTGCAGGTTTCAGCACCAATACTGGAGTGAGTGAACTAGCTTCTCCTCACTACTATACTATGGGAGTGTGGTGTGGAAGCTCAAGGTGTTAAGCATTAGGACATTTTCAACTCATTCCCTTGAACAAAAAACATGAGACGCCAGATTTGTTTCCACTACTGTCTCAGTGTACTTTATTCTCCTGCTGTCTACAGCTGAACAGCCACACAGGACAGAAACAGGTAGCACTGAGGAATGATCAGATTTCTCCCCTCCATGCCCCCTCCCCAACTTCAGGAATGGCTTTATAGGAAATCCCACCCCACCTCAAGAAACAAAATAAAAATAAAAGGCATTAATAGAAATGTGACCCAGGCCTTTCCCTCACCAATGCTTTAGGAGCTGGCCAGCTCTCCCAATTTGCCATCAGACTTTTCCTTTCTTCTAAGCACCTGGGATTTTTTTATTTTTATTTTTTGTACACTGGTTCAAAGGTCAGCACTTTGACTGCATTCTGAACCCGGCACTGAAAGGCACATATCTGATACCCTGTACAAGAGCTGCTGTGGATGCTGCAGTGCGAATGGGCAACAGAAGTGGATTCCATTTTCATGGATCCTGGGAATCAGATTGGGAGAAGGGAAGAAAAGGATAATAAGAGATTTTACCTGCTTCTGTTCATACGCTAGGTGAGGGGTTTCTAAACTTCCTCCCACAGACAAACAGCTTTTAAAAGGCCGTGCAAAATTTAAAACTGCTGGTAAGAGCTGCATAATAAAGGTTAAATGAATAATTGTTTTACACCCTACACCTTCTCTCCTTTCTTCCTGTTTTATTGCTGATGAGCTGGGACAAGTGAAGGAGTGACTATTCCTCAAAAAAGGAAGGGAGAAAGAAAAAAAATTTGATTTGAGAGAAAAAAAAAACAACAGAAAAGAAAACAAAGAACCCAAAGAAATTCCAGTCCTTCACATGACAGAATTAAAAGCTGCCTGACTGGGAACACCAAAAAGCTAATCTGTCCCAGAATTGCCCATCAGACTTTTACTACACTGTTAAGAAAAAAGAAAAAAAAGAGTTAGTGGGTTCCCCTTTTACTGGAAAGACCAAGAATACAAAAAAGGAAGTATTGGGGAATGTTTGACACCATTTTATTAATCTTCAACTGCAGTGGAAAAATATAACCTTTTACAAGTGCCGTCTTGTGTAAGCTCAAGTCAGTATATATATATTTATATAAATTTCTCTTTTTCCTTTTTTGTTTTTGAAGTGCAGCAAGAGACCAATACCACATTAAAATTCGATCAAATAAAGAGCACAAAAGGCCAAGCAGTTTCCAAATGGCATTTTATCAGATTGTTTGAACATTGAATTTATCCTCATTTTGCAATCCAAAATATTACCTGAAGGTTTACTTTATTGTTTTTCAACTCTTTGGCACAATTTTGTGGGTGTTCGGGCTGCTACAGTACAAGTCAGGAGAGATCGTTCCCTTTGCGTTCTCATTGCCAATTCTGAGCACTTTGTGTTTGTGTGTGTGTAAGTCTGAAATCTTGTTTGACAATTTGTTTCTATTCCCTCTAACGCAAGAGTTTTCCCCCCCATTTCTACATTCACAGTTGAACAATATTAAGGAAGGAAAGGCGCTTTGATGAAACAAGATCATGAAAAGCGTCACTCTGAATGGGAGGCTCTGAACATTCGTCAGTGTTTCCCTAAAATAAAAAGCCCTAAAGAGCGACTTTCCTTTTATTTTTTCCTCTTTTCTTTTTACATCTCTTAGGCTGCATCAGTAGACTGAACTTCGGTTAGTTTATGAAATGCAACAGCTAACCCTTTTTGGGAAAAGATAAACTGCAATGACTTTGAAGTTGAGAATGTGGATACCGCCTCATTCACACACACTCACTCTTAGACTGAAAATCCTTCACCCCTCCTTTAACCCAGGTGCACTGATAGCGTTGTGTGGCAAGTTACAGAAGGCGGGCCAGAGACCCAGACTCCAGCTCTCTTCAGCAGCAAAAGCCAGACCTCAAACAAAGAGCACCACAGTTGAACCTAGTTTCTTCTCTTCCAAACTAGTTATTCTGCTCCGCACTGGCCCAAAGACAGAAAAGCTAGTCCTAGTCTCTGTCGGAAGAGACTGCTTATTTCAAACAGCTTAGTCATTCCCTCTTCCTCAAGGCAGACGACGTCAGGTTTTTTTGTGGTTTTTTTTTTTTGTTTTTTTGTGGTTTTTTTTTTACGCAAGTCAGTGCTCAGCTCACTAACAGCGCTGCTGCTGTTACTGTGGCGGGATTTTCAATGTGGTGTGTTTCACGTCTCACTCACTCATCCTCTCATTCCCAAACATTCAGCATCCGTGCACGCTCCTTATTTCCGGGTTTTTTTCAAAAGATTGGAGATTTCCAGTGGGGGTCTCAGGTGTCATCCCAATGGTAACAGATCTGTAATCAGAGGGGGGGGGAGGGGGGGGGGACAGTCATAAAAAAAACCAAGACCCGCTTTAGGAGCCAAAATAGGATTATTTACAATCAAAGGAAATAGGCACATCACAAAACTGAAAAAAGACCTAGAGTTCAATGAATTAAAAGGTGCACATCCAGCCAGGAGTAAGTGGCTTTTCCCAAATGCTACATCCCCTGTACTTTTCCATGATTTAGAAGAAATAGGAAGCAGAGCTGGAAGTGATCTCAGAAGTCATCTAATCCAACCCCCTTCTCAAAGCAGGATCATTCCCATCTAACCCATCCTAGACAAGTGTCTAACCTATTCTTAAATACTTTGCCAACAACCCTTACGCATGCCACACAATGACCTAAACATCAACAACACCTTAGCTTGCTACAGGTAAAGCAGGGGCATGAGGGCACTGCCAATGTTCTGCCACTGCAAGGATAGGAAGTAGTTGTTAGAACACCCTGAAGAGGTCCACGGAAGAGGACAATAACTACAGGAGGAAGGCAAAAACCCTCACAAACCCATGCCAATCCAACTGAGGTAAAATTCCTTCCTGATCCCAGACATGAAGATCAGTCTGACCCTGAAAAGAGGAGCAACACCTTCTAGGCAGGAACCTCTGGGTTTTTTAGTCCTAGCAGGAGCATTGGCACATGTCAGTCAAATTCCCGGCCTTGGCTGCAGCTAACACCCATAGCTTCTGTCCCAACTTGTTCTGGGGACAGATGTTTATTAGATGATACAGATTTGGAACATGTGTCACTAAGTGTAATATAGTTTCCTTTACCAGCAAGCAGAGAGAGTGTTAAAAAACTGAGATGCACCTAAAAAGATCCAGGGAAAGCAAGAGAGAACTCACTAGCAGGCTACAGCTGCACCATGAGCAAGGATTTGATTCTATTGTGGAGGAGACCTTTAGTCCAAACTTGTGGAGCGAAGGCCAAAAAAAACTATTGTGTTAGCTCTGTTTACCAAGATCCCAAGCAGCAGAAGATAGGACTACTTGGAAGAAATGATGGGAAATTCTTTTCTAGCTAAGGGCTTTTGAGAAGAGTCTCCTTACCAAGCTTGATTCTTCAGTTTTCGCAGTTCTTTAGTCGCCCAGGTAGCGAGGGTTTTTGTTTTATTCGTCTTGGATCTTCTTCCTTCAGTTAGCAGTTCATGTATCATGGGTCTAGCTTCTACTAATTTCAGTACATCTTTCCCAAATGCTGTACACAAGTCCCTGGAGGGGAAACAGTAGAGAGTAAATGGGCTTTGAGGCTTACTGAATGCCACAAACAGATGTGCCACTGACAGTTTGAGCAGCTCTTGCTAGCAACAAGAAAAGAGTGAATCACACAATCAAATACCCTTTTTAAAATGTTGCATATTGTCACCAGTTTTAGCATGAAGAGCGGAACAGTTGTATTGGCTGCAAGCATGCATGTGTCCTGTCCAAAGAACGTTCTCCCTGAAAGTTCCATCCTGCTTCCAAAGTCAACAGCAAAATGGACATTAACTAGCTGAATCCAGCTTTAGCAATTCCTCAATTACACAAGGCACCACAGAATGTCATTTGTATTGACTTATCTTTGAATACAACTTTGTATAAGGCACATGCAGTTTGCACTTGCCTTCATGGAACTGTGAGACCAGGATGAAGCTGGTCACCAGTTCTGTGGTCAGGGACCACCATCACCATGTATATCAATTCAACTTTGCTTCTAAACTGAAGTCTATAGGGCCAGCAGTTTAGACAAGTGTAAAAATGACAAAGCTTATTGTACCATAAGTCTGTGCAAGATGCTTATTATTTTCAAGTTAAAGGACCCAGATGCTTACCCTATCAGCCCAGCAGCACAAGCTACTACTCCGTCTGTGTGATCCTCATCTCCAGCAATGTGGTCGATGAAAGAAAGAATAAATTCTACTCTGGGCTGCACCAGCATGACATCCGCTGCAAGGCAACAACTGGCTTAGTATAGCAGGCTTAAAACATGGCCCACCTCTAGGGAGTAGCTAACCCATCAAACCACTTTTGATATAATAGCTTCCACTCTGCTCACAGACCAGATTGCAGTGCTATAGGAGCTTCTTGAATTCAGGAGGAAAGGCTTGCTGTTAGTCCAGTCCCCTCTATCCAAAGGAGGGGATTCTTGTTTTGTTTTTTCCCTTAGCAGCTGTGAACCGATTAGCACTGTTGATCCCATTTGCATGCAATTTCTATTAAAGCCATGGGAGTAGCTACTAATGAAGGAACTTATTTAAGCGTATCTCCTACCCCCCTTTCAATTTCAGATCAGCAACCGTTTCCATTGCACAACAGGGAATACTCACGGTGCACATTTTCTTGGTCTCCCTTCAGTCCCTGAATGATGCCAGTGTAAGCTTCCAGACAGCCCTCCCTCAGCTCATTCAAGTAGTCTACCATATCATAGTCAGACTAAATGAGAAACAAGAGAACATGCTTCTGTAAGGACCACTGGAAAGCCGCTGAGGCATGAACCCATTTCAGGGTTTATGAGAAGGATCTGCATCATGTGCTGCTGGCTTACCTTATCAACCTGGGCTTGGGAGGCCTGCTGCAAGGTGTTCAACACAACATCTAGGTATTTTTTAAACTCTCCACCAATGGCAAGGGCAATATCACCAAACACAGAAAGAATCTGAGGCTTTACAGACCTATGAACATTCTCGTTCTGAAAGTGGAAAGAAAAGATCAGATCCCATTAGTTGGACATTGGAAGTAAGGACAGGCTAGTGAACTAGAGTAAAATACCAGAAACTGAAATCCCCCCCCACTTTTCCACACGGACTCTCTTCAAATGGTCATGCTTACTAGCTATTACTCTTGTATCTTCAGATAAGAGGCCTCTAACTCCTCTGCTTCCCTATCTTATTTACTTTGCAAGAGCCAAGTTTTCCTAGCTAGTTATTGGTAGGTTAAGCCCTTACCCCCAAGTTTTCTAAGAGCAGCTGCATAACCTCATCGCAGAAAGGCAAGATGTTGGACTGCAGGGCTCTACATAAGTCTCCAACTAGGCCCACTGCAGCCAGACAAACCTGAAAAGAGAACAGCAAATTATACACCCACCCAGAATGAGTCAGTGCTCCCCACACTGACTGTCCTTACAGCTTTAGCTTATTAAAAACACTAAATAATGGTACCAAGACAGACAGTAACCAAGAAAGCCACTAAGAATAATGACTCTTATTTGCAACTGCTGATAGGAGTCAAGGCTTTGTTAACCATTTGAAATGGTAAGCTATAGAAAAAAAAATCTAAACAAGTTTCCCCAACAGAGGCAGTGTTTCAGATACCAACTAATGACAGGTGACCTTTTTTTTTATTTTAAGAGAAGTGCCATGAAATCTAGCGGCCAGGTGTTCCAAGTACCAGCCCCAGGGTAAATTCCATTAGACCTGCACATCTAATGAAAATTCACTGCCAGTAGACCTCTAATGGAAATTCACTGCCAGTAATAATCTCTCTCCTGATCAATGTCAACAAAAAGTGGCCAATGTAGGAAGACCTCAGGTGTCCAGCTGACAACAGTCTTCTGTGGGCAATTTACAATAGAGGAGAGTCTAATTTCATTTATGAGTGCAGCCAGTAATTACAGAGACTTTACAGAACTGATTTTAGTTTCATCACTGACTGCTCTCAAAAAGATGTCATCCTATTGAACATACAAGGGGCTGCAAAGGCTTTCAGCTTTGGGTCCTACCTGGTATTCTGCATAGTTCTTCAGTCCAATGCCCAGGAAAGGTTTGAAGGCATCCATGTACTTCAGAAACTCTCCACCTAAGACTGTACATACAGACAAAAAAAGCAAAATCCATTCCAATTAGGTCAAGAGAGACCTACCAGAGTAAATCAGGAGACCTACCAGTCAATCATATACCACTCAAGAGCTTTTATTACTCAATTCTTCTATTGAATGTACAAGACATTTGTTTGGAGAAAAAGGAAAGTCTAGCATACCATCAGAGATAGTTATTTGAAAATAAGGAATAGCTCTCTTGCATGTTCAGAAGGGTTGTTCAGGGTTCATCTAGAGCAACTGGCATCATGGCAAAAATGCACAGCCCCCACCCCCAAAAATCCCGACTCACAATGAGCAGCTCTCCACCCAGTAGTCTGCACTTGGGGGAAGGGGCAACATTACACCCCAGCCATTGTAAAGCAGGATTTATCAAGTTGATCCAAACTTTTTCTTCTGATTAAAGCCATAGTAAAGTTTTCCCTTTGGGGACAGCTGATTAGCCAAGGCATTTCAGCTTTGGAGACTCCCCCTTTACTCCTTGTTCTTCCAATAGTGAGTGCTTCTTGGGAAGCTTGGATTTAAATTTATTTGAAGGAAAAGATTTATTTTTCTACAACATAATTTCACCACTCTT
>NW_005843215.1:101617-106695 GCF_000455745.1 Alligator sinensis
CTTTCCTGCAGCTCAGTGCAAATTGATTCATAACCTTACAAATTTCTGTGAAGGATGAGAATTGTTTGGCCCACTACTGTTTATTCACAAGCCAGATGCTGCCTGGATCATAAACAGCTGCTCAGTAGTAAACCTAGCCACAATCAATCAGATTCTCCTCAAAGGAAACCAAGCACCAAGTGTGGTTATAAATCTTCCCTATCCCATTAGGAGGGGCCTGTCCAAGTCATTCACCTATTCCAAGTAATAGTTCCTTAAGCCTGATGTCAGAAGTGTTTAATTTCAGCTGTCTGGAGTAGCCTTCTCTGCTTCTCAGATATGTGTTCTTGGAGCAATTAAACATGTGCTTTGCACGAGAAATAGGTCTAGTCCCCAAGAGAGTAGCCCCTCAACAAACTATTTGTGATAATGGCCTCAGAAACCTGAAGGAAAATAAGCCTTTTGCAGGCTGCTGTCTCTCAAGAACCATTTCCAATTCATGCACAGCCTTTAATGGAGATTAATGGTTTTTTCTTTTTGTTTTTTTTTTTTTTAAACAGTGAAATCATATAGATTCCCAATAATCCAACTTATGTTAAATACTGCATGTTTTGATAGTACAATGCATTGCTCAAGTTTGATATCATACCACAGCAACAGCACCCCAAACAGAAAATCGCAATGAGGCTCACACAGCCTGGAATGCTGCAACCCTGATTTCAGAATGAATCGGATTATAAAGTGTGGGGGTGGGGAGGGAAGGAACCCACGTTCAATCTTTAGTACTATGCAATTTAAAAAAAAAAAGTCTCACACACAAATAGAAGTCAGCTACTGACCAAAACCAAACACAAGTCAGCTGTGGTAGGCAACAGCAAACGTGAACCCACAAGACAAAGTATTATCTGCACTGTGACACAGCCCAGCCCACCGTGCCACGCACTGTATAAAGTGCATTTCTGATAACACTCTATATTCAGATGTTGAGCAGTATCTATGTGCTCTACAGGAAGACAGATTATCTATAGCAATCAAGCCATCCTCTGATTCGTCAAACAGCTAGGTCTCAGAACCTAACACAAACACAACAACAAAACCTGCCCAAAACAACACAACAAAACAAGTCTGCATTTTAAAAAACCTCAATACATAAGTCTTTGCTAAGCAGTGAAGTTAAAAGCAAATAAGATTCTACAGCACTAACCACAACATTGAAATACTGCATCACTCCAAGCTTTTCCTGTAATGTTCACAGGCCCTGCACTGAAATACTGACCTTCCACAAGGGTGCTGACTGCCATCAAGGCATCCTCTTGCACACCCCCTGATCCAGCCGTGCTCTGGAACATTCTCAACAGAGAAGCCATAACCACGTCAGAGATCTGCAAAGCATCTTGATGCTGCACTTTCCGAAGAACATTCTAAGTTTGGGGGAGGAGGGGGAAAAGAAAAAAAAAAAAAAAGAGGGAGAGAGAGAGAGAGATTGTAACAGATGACTCCTCAAACACACTGGGCTAAATTATTCGCTTCCATCTCCCACACTAGTTCAGAACACTTTATCAAATCCATACTGTTCTTTAATAAAGCACAACTATTGCTTTGAGCTCCATTGCTGAAAATGCTTTGTCAGTGCAACTGTAGAATGCTATTCAGTTTTTTCCTATTCTCAAATTTTGCAGCTGTAGAACAAGCAGATTTTACCTTCCCCACTGTATATTCTCTGAACATTTCATTTAGATCTGGTATTAAGTTTGGCTGTTCTAAATCTGGCCTTTTTAACAAGACCCTTTTCACATTGTAACCGTGACAGCAATGTGTTTACTTCTGATACTCAATTGTAATTGAACTTCACTAGTAGCCCCAAGAAGAAAATTGGTCTATATAATACTGATATTACATTTGTAGTTCTCTGGTTAGTCATGACCCATATTTAACCCAGTTACAATAAATGTAAGATTCCAGTAAGTGTGATATTCAAATTGATAGTATATCTTAAAGAGAGAAAAAAGTGGCAATTCAATCAGTGCTACTAGCACTAAACTTGATTTTCTGCAGGTGAATTAAGGTAAATATAAAGGGATCGTTAATCTGCTGCTGAGAGTAGAGTGCCGTGGCCCCCCCCCACCCCACAATTCTGTTGGAGGAAAAAGAGGAAGAAGGAAGAGGGGAGGGAAGAAAATCTGACCATCAGCTTCCATAAATTAAAACTTGATAGTTCAATGACCCTGAGTTTCAGAGAGCCCTAGGTCACGACACTTGCTTTTGAGCATAAAGGTTTAAATTACTTCAGTAGTGGACTAACGGGAATGGGAACCCATAACTAACAGATAACAGGAAGGCAAAAAAGTTTAAGCAAGATGTACATTCAGGAACCCTGTTTTTATTTACATGTATATTAGCAATCAACCATGCATCTGGGAATACATAAGACCACTAAATCTTCTGACTGTTGCATGGAACTATTAATGCTGAATCTAGGTCTCCAGCAGTGTTTGAAAGTGGTGCATTGGAGCTTCTAATATGCTAGGAATGACCCCACAGTAACACTATCCCTTTTACAGCACAAACTGCTGGAAGGGTGCAATATCAGATTGTGTGATCTGAGGAAATCCTTTGCAGTCTGAGTGGCTTAGAAAAAAAATGGTAGTTTTCAGTGGCCTTTATAAGCAACTGAAATAAGCTAATGTTTGGAAACAAGTGAGCTGTTCTTTACCAAGTGTTTCATTCTGAGGACACATTGTATTTTTATTAGTGAAAGTTTGAGACAGACCCAAACTCTAACCTTAAGCTGAAGACTAACAAATGAAAGGTGTGAGGAATTTCTTAAGTGTGTGCTTACAAAGCGGTCGTTCAGTCTTTCCCACACCATGACAGCCAGTGGGAAATTAAACAGCTTAGAGGGAAAAGTGTCCATGTTAATATGTTTTTATTTCATGAAATTAAGAAAATCTCTTTATATTGGACACAAATTGTAAAAATCTCCATCTTTCATAAAGCTTTATTACTCCTCTTTTCCTGCATATTAACTTGGATGTAAGAAGTCAATTTCATCCAAATTCAAACAACAAAATGTGTTCCCTTGGGTGAAGAAATGTGTGCATCTTCACAGCTGAGTTACAGTTGGTAACTAACAGTGATTTACCTGCAGAGTAGCACAAAGCAGAGACTGAAGATCATTGAACTGGATTCTGTCTGATGTACTCTGGATATGAGACTGAAAGAGAATAAAACCAGATTCTTTTACCATTAGAAAGCTCTCTGCTGTTGCAGCACAGCTATAAATCAGGCTATGATCATCCATCCTATGACCAGAAAGAATTCAGCTTTAAGCTTTTCAGCACATACCTGCTATATAAAAACAGAAAAACCCACTTGGCTAGACAGAAGTCAGAGCACAACAAAACAAAATGTTTATAGTTGCTCTGTATCCTTAAATCACAACAGAACACTTGCCCTTTACTCACCTCCATCTGCAGCACCTGCTGCAGTCTCTCCATGATGACCAAGGTTGTCTTCTGGACAGCAGGGTAACAGTCCTTGGCACTGTTTTTTACTATTTCCATCAGAGCTTCATATGCAGCACTCCTCAGGTTATTCTGGTGTCCATCAGGCCTATAAAGTAAGAGAATAAATTTATTTTTGGCTCCCAAGTTTTATGCTTGCTTAGTAACAGACCGTTTCTGACCAAATCACTATTAGTTAAATCCCAGCGTTACAGCAGAAGCTGAACATTCATACCACTGATTAGTGAACAAAAGGGCTGGAAAGCAGGCTCAAATCTTTGATGTTCCATTTGAATAGCTTTTATAAATTGTGTTAATAGAAGATGCTGGAAGTCCTTTATTTAGTCACAGACAGCACTACAGCAAGCTACCATGCACCACACTGTATGCCCCTATCTTGACCTCAAGAAGTAAAACAGTTCAGTTCTTCACCAATTCTAGGGCTATCTACAGAGTGTGTCAAACAGTGACAATTTGGAAACATTGCTGATACAAGGTGCTGTAAGATGGACTAATTTGGTCGGCATGATCAGCAATCTTTGACAAACTTTTCATCAGAACTGAGCCAAGCTGGCCAAAAATTTGGATTTTAGATTATCCAGCAAACGCAGCATTTAGAAAACATGGCCAGTCTTGTGAACCAACACCGTAATGGGGACTAAACAGACCAGGGTTTGATTCTTCAGTTAGTCAGATTTAAGTCACTTTACAAATTTCTGTAAAATGCTTCCTTTGCTGTCTACTTTAGACTGCAAGCCATGCACGGTAGTGATAACTTTACTGTATGTACAGTGTCTGGGATGACATTGTATATTTGTTAAAGAACATAGACATCCCATTGTATGTCAAGTGGACTAGAGATATACTATGGGGAGGAGTCACACAGCAGTCTGAGACTTATTTTCTGGTTGTAGTTTTGATTTAGTGGCCCTCTAGATGATGCCTCAAAATAGTGTGCAATCTCCGCAGTCTTAATGAAGCTTCCATCAAAGCACTGGTGGAGAGAATAAGTCTGGAGAAAACCTTAAGCAATATATCAGTAAGGATGAACATGGCCTAAATCTGGAGAAATCTTTGTGTGGAAGGTTATTTTTGTAAGACTTGAGTATATATCACTGCATGAGGACACATTGATGCCTTTTAAAGCATCACTTCACATCAAACTGTGGGAAGCAAAAGAACTTGCCATTTTAAGTGGTAAAAAGTGTTTCTGCAGACATTTATGTCAGCCAATTTAAGGGTACCTGTCTGTGGTCTCCAAAAGTTTCTGAACTATTAGCTCAAATGAGGAGGATAAACAGTAGGTTGCTGGCTCTTCCTGATCATCAGCTACATCTGCAGCTTCATAGGCAGCTTCAGCCAGGCTTGAGAAGGCCTAAAATACAGAACAGATCACAGTCTCTATAATGAAGAGAGTCTCCCATCATGGGCAAACTAGCCCAACACATACCCTTGAACTGACCAGACTACACAAGTTTATTATTTCAACTGCACCACTCATCAGCCTATGTACCAATTTCCCTGAGAGTTTTTAGTAGGTTTCACCAGTTGAGGAAAGAAGTGTGCCAAAACCCACCCCTAAAAGCTGGGAAAGAG
>NW_005843215.1:106710-111008 GCF_000455745.1 Alligator sinensis
AAAGAGTTAGGGCAAATGAGTGTTCAGGTCAATCTGAAACAGCCTGACCACCAGGAAAAAAAGCTTGCCAGTCCTGATAGTTCAGCAGAATGAATATTCTGCCCCATGCTTAGAGTCAATTTTGCATTCTGACAGAGCAGCAAAGTGCAGAACTAATGGTTCTCCATCTCCAGCTATCCAAAAGCAAGGCCCATTATGCTTTGACATACCACCAATGAAATTTCAAAGCAGAAATCCAGTCTGAAGCCTTGCTTAAGAAGTTACAGCATTCACTACCAGGTGTGAACAGCTTAAAGGCCCATAACCTTGGCTGTAAGAGTCTACTAACAGGTGAGATAACACCTAACAGCTAACTTGTGCTGACATCACATCTTAATCCTAGTCTAGACAAGGCCGTAGAGATTTGCTCCCAGTCACAGCTGCAGTCAGGGGAGGTGACTACAGCTGCAAACCCTATTTCCTTTTT
Organism: Alligator sinensis; assembly: GCF_000455745.1. NCBI lineage: Eukaryota > Metazoa > Chordata > Crocodylia > Alligatoridae > Alligator > Alligator sinensis. The sequence continues at coordinate 107,177 of NW_005843215.1, forward strand.
GATTTGGAAAATTTACACCAATTGAGGACTTCAGAAAGCAAAAGCCCCAGGAAGCAAAAGATCAGGAAGAGCCTCTGGCTGACTGAGTGCCCTGAAACTCTTTAAAACAGAGAAATTGGGCTAAGAAAAACGAAGATTTAATTCTGCAGTTTCAAAAGTGTCTTACCAGTCATTACCCATTACAGTGAAAACTCAGCCAAAATAGTTCGGTTAAAATACAGTGAAGTACCCCCACTTTGTAATGAGAAATTACACACTTGTTTAAGTTGTTATGCGATATTAAGGTGTATTGATTCATAAGAAAAAGTAAAGTTGAACTGGCCAAGCCTGCTCAGTGCCTTGTCAATAGCACAGCTTTAAGCTGTATAAAAGGAATGAGATGTGTTTCAAACTCTCAAAATTAGCGCTGGGTGGCTATAAATGCACTTAGCTAATTGGGGGGCAGTATCTTGTGTCTCCCTTGGACTGGGACTGAATGAACAGTACAACTGCCCCTGGAAGACAAACAACAGAAAAACAAGTAGGACTCATCTGAGAAAAGCTCCAAAACAGTTACCAGGCACTCATGCTCCACAGGGGAGAATGATTTTACCACTTTTTTCAAACTGAAACCATTTTTACACATTTGTTTACAAGGAGAGGGAAAGTTAACTGAGATGTCCAGAAACAGTTTTCCCTGCTGTTTCTGCACCCAAAGTGCTGCATAGGACTTGAGATGGTTCCTACTTAACAGTTGTGTGGTGGACAAACAGGCTGATGGGTCTGCAGATGAAATATGCTCACAAGAGTTGCTAGGTGTATCCATCAACCTCACCCCTTTTATGGTAGAGGTCCCGCCTGTATCACTGCACAGCAGTTGAGTTCTGCCTTACCCAGCACACATTGGAAGCTACTCTAGGCTCTGCGCTCAGGCCCTCAATCAGACACTGCAACAGTGGAGCGAGGTAAATGTCATTGATGGCAGCTTCAGGGAGCAGCTCACAGATCCTGCCCACAGTCCATGCAGTTGTATCTCGAACCACCACACTAGGGTCCTTCATTAGTTCTATTAAAGTTGGCATGGCCTAGAATAAAACCACAGTTAGCAAGTCACAATTGTATCCAATTCATGTACATGATGTCAGCAGCATGCAGCTGTTTAGGAATATACCCTATTAAGAGTTATTTAATGGATTAGTAATAGAATGGGTTTCATGGCTCAGAAACCAGATATCTGGATCTATCTAAATGGTCAGCTTTTTGAAAGACAACTTATAAAACTTCTCCTAGAGACAAGGCTAAAATACACTGAACCCTTGATGTTTCAATCCTCTCATCCATACTACGCAAGGCAAAAACAAACACACAAAGGATCAAGCATGGCTCTGTATACTGAGGACTAAATCATATGTCACCTCCTGTGTGATTACACGGCACTTAAGTAGGCCATTTCTTGCTACTTGTGCAATGTATAGCCTACTTCCACCTGTAACAGAACAAGATCACCCTTTGCACCCAGCTGCCAGAAATAAAACTGTGATGAAAGAGAACCATCTCACTTTCTTGCCTGATAGCTTAAGGCTCTGCCCAGAGATGGGAGACAGGTTCTAGGCTGGTCATGCTAAGAAGCTATTTGAACTTGCATGTCCTGCCTCCCAGTAAAGCACCAGGCAATAGGTTACACATTACCTATGGTACTCTCCAGTCTTCTCCTTGACACTGGCCCACTATACCTTGTGTTTGCTATTCATTAAATAAAAACAGCTTAACAGCATTAGGATAGTTTCTGCCCCATTGGGAGCTGGTATCCAGTCCAGAACCAGCACTCCTTCCCTTCCAGGGCAGTATCCCACCTCACTGAGCCATTCTCTCTTTGCCTCACTCTGTTGCTGACCCACATATTTTTGCTTCCTGGTTGCCCCGTGGGTCAGCTTCAAAGGGAGCTGGAGAGTGCTCTTGGGAAAGCCCACCCTATGGACTGGTGGTTTAGTCATTTTGCTAGAATGCAGGAGATGCAGGTTCAAGTCTACTATGGGTTCTGTCTAGCCCACGTCCTCAAAAGTCTTCCACTCCCAAGCAAGTACCTTAACTACTAGGCTACCAAGCTTAAAGATGAGAGCCTTCCTCCAGCCTTCCGGATCTACTAGTCATGGCTTTCCTGCAACTAACCTAACTGGCATCACATGAACACTTGAGCAATTCTACTTTGTCTGGGAGACTATCCAGCTATAGTACAGCCTCAGTAGGGAAGCAGAGGAGCAAGCACAGCTGTGCTGGATCCCAAACAGTGCACAAGAGATAAAAGCCGTAGTTACCTGGGTTACTTAGGTGCTACTTTAGGCACCTGATAGGGAAATGGGATCTATCTCCAAGTGCCTTCCACATGCTCTGTGCTACAGTGGTTGGCAACATTTTTCCAGCAGTGGCAACTCCCCTGCACTGTGCCAGATCCAATGGCTTTACAAGTCATATCCAGCCCAAAGGCCCTGTTATAGACATAGTGCTGCTCCAATGATAGTGAATGAAGAAGACTACAGTAATCTTGAAGCATATATGAAAATTTCTTCCCTATACAACATTTTAAAGAAACTGACAAAAGCCTTCTCAGCAACTTGCTTTGCATCCGAGTAAAATAGCCATAATCCAGACACACACAGAACCCAGGTCGCTGTTATAAAACTTTCTTCTTGTAAATCATATTTTAAATTAATTTGACTAGCAATGTGCTTTGGGCCAAAAAGGCCAATAACCTGGAAAACACACTTGGCATTACCTGTATAACTAGTGGTTTGAGCTGGTTGGGCTCTGGTCCTTCCAAAATACACCCAAAAGCCATGACAGCTGCATCTCTGTATCGCCAGTCTGGATTTTTAATGTGCTCTTTAATGAACGGCAGTACATGGGGAACAATGTCATCTTCGCAGCAGGTTGCCAGAAGCATTAGACAGACCCCTGCTGCTTTACAGGGGTTCCAGTCATCATCGTCGTCATTTTCATCCTGAGAAGAAAACAGCACCTGGGTCACCCTTGGCAAGAAAAAATACCCCTTACCAACCAGAAAGCTACTTCTACCACATACACATTAAGCTATCTAGCTGGATCTAAGGGGCAAGGAAAGTCGCTTCACAACCAAGTCCTACAGTCTTAAATGAGTTCAGACTACACTGAAGATCCAGTAGTTATTTGAAGTTTAAGTTCTTCTAGGCCTTGCTAACAACATCTGTGGGGGGAAGAAGCAGCCTGTCCTGCTCACAACATCCGTTTCCCTGTCTGAAGGGACAACTGTCAACTTAGCCTCTCAATTCACAGCCCTGCTCTCTCTTCCTGGGGTCTGAGATTTTAGGTCTCCTTTGATTTCAGGCTTTTCCTTGCGAAAGTAACCCAAACCTACCCTGTAAGTAACCAGTTAAGGGCATGGGCAAAGAAAAACTGGGAATGATTTCAAAAGAGGGTGAGCTGAAGCAGTTATTAAGCTCTATCACCTGTGCACTTGCCTGTGACAATACAAAGGTAGCAAAACTAATCATCCAAGGTTAAAGTTGGGGTGATTTAGCTTACTTGTTTTGCTACATGCTTGTGCACATGTTGCAGTTAGAGCTACTGCACATCTGCCCTTTTGCAGCCACTCAAAGGGTATGCATGTCCATACACAAGTCAAAATTCAGGAACCTACAACCTGCAGGCCAGAACCAGCCCACTAATTTTATTCAGCCCAAAAAGCCAGGACACTGGTGCCAATCCAGCAGCAGCAGCCCACCTTTGGACCAAAAACTCTGTTAATTCAGCCCACTGTTACCTTAACTGCCTTCATTCTCCGTACATGAAATTCATGCGTCACCATTTTACCATTCCT
>NW_005843215.1:111039-119164 GCF_000455745.1 Alligator sinensis
ACTCTATGCATTCAGGCAAGCAGCAATAAAAATTGAATAGGAAACAGTTGCACACAATCTTTATAAAAAGAGAGACTTCCCCAGCTCAGTAATGCCAGATGAACCTGATCCTATACAGATTAAATTAAACTGCATCACGTTAACTAGACTCTGTGCAGCAAGTGAGTCCATTAAGTTTTGACTGGACTGTTTGTTCCACAACTTAAAAAAGTCCCTGTGAAGTGCTCAAACAAATATGGTCCTAAGAGCTTAGAATTTAAGGTTCAAAACAAAAGCCAGAAATAGGGTCTTAAAGCAAACAGAACATGGGGGGCCTTTGTCTGTTAAACCTCACGCTGGATGAAGTTAAACGACAAATCCACATTAACCTATCAAATGCCTTAAAAAATTAGAAAGGGAAATGGGCCTTAATGAAGTGCCACACAACCAACCTGATGTGGCTGGAGCCTGTATGGCATTCAGTGCAGTCTCAAGTCTCAGCTTTCACAAATGATGCATCATTCAATCAGAGTGGTGCATGATGTCTCATCATAGACCAAGGACTGCCACATGAGCTGTTGAGAACCAGCAGGCCTTATAAGACTCCTCTGGAGGGCCTAAAGTAACCCAGCTCATCGGTAAGTGAAGAGAAGCAAAGCAAAATACTGATTCAATGACCAGAGGCCCAAGTCCTGGACAGCATGCTATTCAAGGCAGGACTAAGTGTTCTGGAAATAGCATGTGCAAATTATAGACACGTGAAGCTCTTCATATACATAAAGAACTCCAGAACATGCACACAATTAACAAAACCATACCTGTTTTGTTAGTGTCTGCGTGAGAATTGGGACCAGATACTGTAGTGCTCCCTTAGCGTAAAATTTGCTGGTATGCTCTGGAGGTCTTCCTTGTTCTGCTGCCTAGAAAGAAACAGGGTACAAAACAAAACAATGCCTGATTCAGAAACTTTTCAGCTTGTAGTTTACAAGGAAATAAGTCTGTAGATATTTACTTTTTACTCATGAGTTTATAGTGAAGTAGGAAACTTTCCCAAAGAGAACACCTTGCAGTTATGCCAGTTCAGTATGATGCACATGTTCAGTTTGTTACTCCATGTACAAACACTGCACCTCCAACATTATACAATTACATTTAAAGAAAAGCTGCATATTCAATTATTCAGTGGCCCCCAAATAGGAAGGGCAAGAGGCATGCAAAACTCAGATTAAAGCTATGGAACTGATTGTCCTTTTACCCCTGTTATTCTGAGCATTCAACAGAAAAAGAATTCAGATCCTTGTAGAGAAAGGAGAGTTGTACCCTTACAGTTTTCATTAGCACCAGAATACATGACTGGTTGATGGTAAGTGCACCTACATGAAGATTAAGATGGCATTTTCCTTTTCAGTCATCCACTCGAGGGAGATCCTTTTGCTTTTGTTAAACAGTTTTATGTTCAGTTCTTAAACTAATTCAATAAGCCCCTTACGGGTTATACCACAGCTAGACTACAGGTGCCAGTAATTAGGTATGAGAATGCTTAACTAATGTTGCAATTTGATGGCAGAGGTTCATTACTTCTCACAGAACTGAGGAAACCCAGAAAGACAAAGAAAGCATGTGGCTTTCCATGGAAGGCTCTGCTCACCAGGAGTAAACTCGGTGACTTTAGCCCCTTCTCAATAAGAGGAAGCCTAAGTGAGGCAAGAGCTCAACATTCTGTGACGCTATGAACTTCCTTGTCAAGAACTATTTTATTGTGCAAGTTAACAGACCATATCCTCTGCAGGTAAGTCAGCCATAGGTACATCAGCAGGGTTTAAAAGTACTTAAGTTACTTAAGGGTATGCATTTTACATATGCTATTTTCAGACAACCTGGTGCTCCCAAATTATATTTTCCTTAGCAGGATATTCAAATGATATCTATATCCCCCATTACATTTCAATTGCCAGCTTTATAACTATTTTGTTAATTAGATAAAAAAAATTCCATCCCATTCTGTTTAAAATAGCTTGGCTCAAGATTTTAACTCAAGATGGACAACAAACTTGAAAAATTATAGTCCAATAAATAAAAAGCAGAGAGAGCAGTTTAATGAAAACAACTTAACAGAAATTATAATGGGAACATTTAGGCAACCTTAAATATTAGGCATTACATGGAATGCCCAACTGCATGAGTTTTTACAAGGCACTATAACTCAATTGAATCTAGGTACCAAATCAAGGGTAAAGCAAAGATTATAGAAGTAATGTGTTAGTTCATGCCATCATGATTAGGCTGCTACTAGTTCCCAATTTTGCTTGTTCAGTGTTAGCTTGGCTATCTCCATGCTATGCCGCAAAGTAAAACATAACTATAGTCAGCAACATTAGGAGAACAAAACCAACACACTGCCTTGTGTTCCATGCAGGCTCAAAGTCTCAGCTTCCATAACAGATATGCATCACTTAATAGTCAGAGTGGTACATGACATCTCATCATAGACTAAGGAATGCTATACAAGGGGCTTCGAGCCGACCGACAATTGCACCTTGAAGGAACAAGTTTCAGACCCACCTTAGTTTCTCCCTTTCAGCACTGTCAATCGCTCAAATGACGCAGGAAGTCATTAACATCAATACACAGGTGCCATTTTCAAACTCACCTCAGATGCCTCAATAGCCAAATCCATTTCCTCATCACAGACATTTGACCAGAATTCTATTCCTTGTAGAGCCACCTCATCTATCTCACTTTTCATTGCTTCAATTGTGATCTTCAGAATATGAAATGGAGACAAAGAGCATTTTAGTACATCATTCTTCCTCAAAATACAACCCCCCCCCACCATGCCAAAACAGCCTGCACATTTCAGAATGGTATGACTTGACCATATGGAAGACTTCTTAAAAAAAAAAAAAGTGTACAACACCTAGTTACCTGCCATCATATGATTATAGTATAATATTCTAACCCAGGGATGTCAAACTCATCCTGCCCATGGGCCAGATCTAGCTATGGAGCCCAGGTGAAAAACAGTTAATGCAGATGCTGCTCATTCCTTCCTCCCTTCCCCCACCTCTTCTGACATGTACTGCCAACAGGGCTTGCCCAGATTTCAGCAGCAGGTTCTGTGGGCCACATGAAACAGTTCCATGGGCTGGAAGTCTGACTGACACCCTTGTTCTAAAAGATGCTTCAAGCCCTAAGTTATTGTTTGCATAAACTTCTTTGGAAGAGATGTTCTGGAGCCTCCACTACAAAACTTTCATATGGGGATTTATACGTTTATAATATTTAGGATTTCTCTCTTATGAAGGCATTATCCCAAGCTCTGAAGCACAATTCAGGCAGGGTATACGATAAAAGAAAACTTAGGGCCTGGGAAAGATCTGCAGTTTAGTGACGTTTGATTTTTTTCCCTGTATACTTCATTATTTATCTAAAGTTATTGGCATCTTAATGTGCTATTAAAATAGAACCTGATCTACATCGTGTAAAGCTTTCCACAAAGACGTAAATAAACTGTCTTATTTCCTCTGCTTAAACCTAGAGATTCCATTGCTCTATAGTAAGAACATCAATTTCACCCACCTCTATCACCTAATGCCACATGTTAGTTAGCTATACTGCTCCATTCCAGAGGGGGAAAAAAAAAAAAAAAAGTGTTCAGGGGTTCTTCAGGCTGCTATAAAAATGAAAGTGGACCTCCCTCTAGTCCCTTGGAAAATAAATACATCCACTCAAAGCAGCCACCACTCTAAGCAGCTCCCCATAAATATTTAGATTTAGACTTTAATGCCACATGTCTGTAAACTGTAGGCACTACAGAGATCCAGATGCAGCCCACCTTGCAGCTCTACAGCACCACCAGGTGACTTGTAAATCAGCAATTTTTGAAAAAGCTCAAACACAACCGCCCACCAACAGCAACTGCCACAGATATGAGAGGAGAAAACAGATCCCCAATGAGGAAGGGGCAAAAAGCCAATTTCCTTTGTATACAAGTAATGCAGCAGGGAAGCGTCTCCTTAAAATAAAGCTAGCAGAGAGCAAACCAACAGGAAAAACAAAGGATGCAAATTTTGGACTACCTATAAAAAAAATTACCTATATATTACCTATAAAAAGGATTAGTTATTTAGTTTAGTAGTTTTGCTTAACACACAGGAAAAGGCTTCACAAACATAATTCCATATCTGCTATGAACAGCTTGGGTGCTTTCATATTCAAATTTAGTTGCATAAAATCTAGAAGTAAGAGTTCTAAATTGCATTACTAGTTTCACCTTTAACAAAACCTGGAACTAATTTAGTACTTCTGTATCTTAGCTTTGCTTGTCTATGGGATGCTATACCAGGAGGGTGGTGTAGTAATTTCCATATTTTCACCCCCTCCCCACTCTCTCTCCCCCTCCCTCCCTCTTCCCCTAAATAAAAAACATACCTTTATTTTGGAAGGCAGAGTATTGGAAAAATGTATTTTCTAGAGTTGTGACAGACTGCATGACAGTGCACGCCCTCTGGGGAACACAGTGCATTTAGGAAGCGTAGCACTGGGAAGTTCTTGGTGCCAGGTGCCTCACCAAGACTGTCTCCTGGGATACCACCCTTCCTGGACACTATGTTTATGACAGAGTAACTACACTAGGTCACAAAGGTTAAGCTGACAAGGACAGCAGCAAGACTGCTAGTTCTTTATTGTAAGTAGTTCTTGATATAAAAGTTCTTGTAAATAAAATGTTGTTTCCATATCATAAGCCTCAACAAGATACCACCAGCAGCTCACCTGCTGCCTCATGTTGTGTTGTATGTGACAAAATATGGTATCGCCTAGGCAAGGTGGTCTCTGTATTAGGATTCATTCTTTACAGATGAAAAGCACTACAGAACTGCAAAAATAAGAGTACATACTGCAGTTAAGCCACTCAATTTTCAGTCTGTACTACTCACAGCAAAGAGAGCCGGACCCATATACGTCTCCATATACTGATAGTACAGGGACATTATCTTCACCAAGTTCTGCAAGGCAGCCACCCGTACCTGTCGGAAAAGGAAAAAGAACAAAGTGGTATCATTCCTCAAAATAGAGAGCTCACCGCAGTTGCATGCAAATATTAGAGATTTAAACAACCATTTCTTGAACTAGTGCATTTATGATGCTTGAGAGTTCTAAATCCAATTTCTTGAAGACAACATGACAATTCAAGACATACCACCACTACTCACCCTTGTATCTGGACACTGCGTTGCTTCACAGACAACTTGCATAATAAAGTGCCTTTCAGACTACAAGAGAATAAAGCAGGAGAATAAAGCAGAATTAGAATGGTGTTATACAACCAAAAAACTGTGAAAGCCTTCTTACAGAGATGACATTTTGATTCTCTGATTAGAATTGCACCTTATCCTTTCACTGTCATCACCAAAGACCACAGCTTTACTACATGAGTGAGGCAGGGCACAGCATTTTATTACTTTCCCCAAACGATAAGTGGTCTGTCTGCTGCAACTGTAAATCCCAGCTGAATTTCTGAAGTATGTCAGTCTAAACAGAAAAATGGGTCCCAGCATTAGATGCGGTCAGTTAATAAGATTTAACACACACATGTGCACACACAAAGCTATGGTCTTCTAAAATGTTTGTGCAATCAGTACAAGGTCTTAAAACATGATTTAGCTAGAACAATTTAGTGTTCTGGAAGGTCATACAAGGGGCACAAGCTATTCTTTGCCACTAAATTTAATATTTATCATTTCTGAGCCCAGTTAGAAGATTGAAGTCCAAATGGAAGGCACCTTACCATCTCAAACTGAACACCAAATGAGACCACAGATTTCAAGGACATTAGGGCTGGAAGGGACCTCGGAAGATCATCGAGTCCAGCCCCCTGCCCGAGGGGCAGGAAGTCAGCTGGGGTCATAGGATTCCAGCAAGATAAGCATCCAAATTTCTCTTGAAGGTGTTCAATGTAGGTGCTTGAAATTACAATTACACTATTAGCTGTATGGCTGGCTAAAAACTCATTAAAAAACCTGGAGGGAAGTTCGGTATTAAATTCCACCCTCCCCAAAATCTTCAGTAGGAACCAGATGGGTGTACTTAAGACAAAAAGCAAGCAGAGACCCCCAGTTCAATGTTTTGGTAAAATTTTAACTTTTTTTCCTCCTCCCCACCCATTTTTCAGATCCCGAGTCAAAGCCTGAACTCCTGCCGCACAAGAAAGGAAATGCTGATCCAAGCTTGGGCTCCCACAACAGCATTACAGAGCAAAGTCTGATTAGAAAGCAACATGTTCAACAGGCAAAAACCCTAAAGGTCAGGTCTTACTTATCCAAAAGTAGTCAGCGATGTTTCGAAGTTTAGTAATTCTATGGTATTTCTGCCTCAGAAAGGGCATGAATCCAGGTCTCAGCCACAATGGTATTATGCATCAAGTAGAACTCAGCGTGGTGCATGATTTCTCATCACAGACCATGGATTCAGGACTTACCTTACACCCAAAACTTCTCCTTCCTTCACTTACCTCTTTGTCAAAGTTTGCTTTGGTAAATTCCAAAGAGTTCAGGAGTGCATTTGTAGCTGCTAGCTTCACATTGTTACTGGGCTCTTCTTTTCTCATTCCCTGGATAATGGCCGTCAGGATCTCATTGGATTTGTCCTGAAGCTGCTCTGGGTCCTGAAAGCAGAAGTAGGCAGTTGAAGTTATTTGTAGCTGTGCAGATACTTGCTCCTCCATACACAAAGGGTTTTACCCTCATCTCCCTCCCCAACAGTGCCATACCCAGTTCTACAGATGGGAAAGATTAAACCTTTAAAGGCCAAAAGGCCCTTTGTTTACTAGTAATATCATAAAGCAAGTATGAGCACTTTAACACCCCACTGCGACTCCAAGGCAGCATAGTCGAAACAGAAAAAGGTGCAGTCAGCTGCACCTGAATGGAATTCCAGAGATTACGTCTCATGTACCAAATAAACTACACTGCTGCAAACATGGGGTGGTCCCAAGGCATGCTGATCTAACACAGCTACTAGGCTCTTACAAGGTAAAACTCTTATCACTTGACTAGACACACACAGTACTCTGTGACCACAGTATCTGTAAGAGACCCACACCCAGTGAATCTGTCAGGAGACCAATAGCAGGGATGATGACTAATCAAGAGGTAGCAAATGTTTACCACTCAGGACTCGAGGGACAAAATAATGCATATAGTCTAATTAAAAATTACAATGCAGGAAAAATTAATCTCAAATTAGTTAACAAGGTCCCAGCAACCACATCTAAATTCTTTGTTGGAATTTATGCAACAAGAGATCCTAAAGCCAACATTATGCATAGAATGCCAACTCAATGCCACATTAAAACACACTTATGAGTCTAAGTAGGAACACACTTAAAAAACCTGTTCAACAATCTAGGACAACCAAAAAACCCATTACAAACTAGTTAAGTGCAATTACTTGTTGTCTTCCAGACAAATGACTGACATGCACTTAGAACCCTTCAGTGTATATTAGAACCAATCCTTCACCCAAATCCCCCAAAACACTCCCTACCCCCGCAAAAGAGAATTGATCTGGAGTGTCGGCCCCCCCGCCGCCCCCCGTCTGGCTGTATGACTGCAGCTTAATCACCTCTGCATAAATTCAGGATCTCTCCCTCCCAGACCTGTTTGGAGAGAAGTAGACTTATGACTTCGTTCTTATTTTTCAAATTAAGCTAGTCAACACCACAAAACCTTTAAACACTCTGTGCAGCAAGAGGCACACTTATCTTTTCTGGTGGTATTCAATCTGTTTTTCCCTTTGGTCTCTCTTCTGCCTTATTCTGTTGGTTTCTTCCATGCCCTATCCTCACTGACACTTTGATACAGTTATTCACTTTACCCTACGAGGCATTCCATGACTGACACCTCCCTCTTCAAGAGCAGAGCACTTTGCAATCTTATACTTTATTAACACATCTCCGTCTATCAGGGAAGCTTCCCAAACTGTCTCCAACATTTCATCCTTTCTCCTGTAAAAGGGGCATCACCCAAAACATCCTAAATTCTGTTCGAGAGGAAGTATTGGGGAAGTAGGCTTTTCCTGTTACATACTAAGAGGCAAGTTCAGCTACAGGTTGAAGAGTGAACGAAGGCTTCCTTTGTTTCCTGCT
>NW_005843215.1:119195-126941 GCF_000455745.1 Alligator sinensis
AAAGATTTCCTTGTGTAGGACACCAACGTGGTAAGCTTCTCTTGTTCCAATGAACAATACCCATTTCTGAAAATTCAACCACTCTCCTCAAAAGAGAAAAGCAGTATAACTATGCAGTGGCTTCCACAAGGAAACAGAAAGATGCCAGTTTGACTTGCACCTGAAAATAGACATCATACAAGGTTTGAAAATTTCAGTTTGCATCAGCCACCTCTCCAATTCCAAAGTCAGTTCTGGACATTGATAAACAAATGTACAAAATTTTGTACTTAAATGTTTACACTATTTTCTTGCAGTCCTTCGATGGAAGGTATCATACCAAGCAAAAATTTTTGTCAACTTATAATAATTGCTTACCTGGAAATGAAGAGACTTCCCATGAAGCACAGTATTAATATTTCTAGTTCCCCAAAATACAGATACAGCAAACATTTATCCCCTACACTTCTAGTCATCTCACTCACAGGAGATCTACCTAGGTCAGCAATTCTTAACCAGGGTGTATAGCAGCCTGAGGTGCCTTGAGATCCTTTCAAAGGTGCATAGGGTGCTAAGCAATGTCAGCACTATTAGTTGTGCAAAGATGGTTCACAAGAGAAACCAATGGATTTTTAAATAGAAATCAATAGCATTAAAACATTCTGATCTATTTTGGTCCAAGTTCTTTGCAGCAGAAGAATTGTTCTGTTATTTTTCTGCAGTCTTTAAACAAGTAAAAGCTAAGAGCCGGTATTTTTTTTTTTTTTTTGAGGGGTGACTTGAGTAACAAGGAGTACGCCGAGTCTAAGAAGATTGTACAAACCCCGTACATACTCAATGACATCTGTACTTTACTCAAAATGACCTGGATTTGTATTGCGAAATGAGGTCAGGTCTTCTGGACGTCACTGTTCCCATTTTTTATTTCCTTCTTTAAGTTCTATAAGGAAGCATTCTTCTCTATTAGCACAGACAGCATTGAAGATATAGACCAGGGGTAGGCAACCCCCAGCACGGTGCCAGAACATGGCAAGTGAAGGCATTTTACTCGGCATGTGTGCCTCAGGATGGACGGCAGGAAGGGGGCCGGGGCTGTGCTACCACAGCAAGAATTGGGTTTCTCATGGCTCCTCTACCATCCACCCTGGCACACCAACTTCTTAAAAGTCGAGGTTGTGGGTGTTTTTGGCACACTGCCCAAAAACATTGCCAATCCCTGATATAGGAGTTATAAACCAGCTTGGATGATGTGTTCTAGTTTATTCCCCAAACATCTAGACACAATAAAATTTAGAAGGAAGACTAGGAGGAAGGAGGAACAGAATATTCAAGAAGAGATACTTACAATATCCTGACAGATGTAACCAATTGCCTCCAACGTAGACTCTTTCATGTGCTCAGTGCTGTGTTGATTTGTAACATTTGCTACCAGCTGAGGAATGAGTTCAGGCCACTGGTTCATGGGAATCTCTGCACAGGCAATGCCAGCCACACACTGGGAGGCTGAGCTGGGCCTGTATGTTTCTGTACCCAATGTCTGCAAGACCTGTAGAAAAACGATCAGCAATTCAGTCAGGTTCTGGATCACTGGTAGCAAGAACCAAACTACTTCAGCTTCTTGTCATATAAAGAATTATTTGACCATAGGCAATTAATGTCTGTAAAGCACAAGGTCCCAATCACCAAGCCATGGCCTAGTACCAGGCTGCGGTGGGTTGGCTGCCGGATCATGGCACAAGCCCCCCTGCTTGGACCCCCGTCTGTCTGCTCAGGCAAGCGGCTTCTGGGGTTAAAGCTGAGTGGCAGGGCAGCCCCGGGAGAGAGGCAGCTGGTTCCGCATGTCCCACCCGCTCCCACTGATCCACAGTATAAAAAAGGTTGGGAACAGCTGCTGTAAAGGACTGGTATCCAGATTGCCTACTTCAGGCATAGGACCGATCATGCATGATTGCACAGATTTCAAAGCCACACTTCATAATTGTATATAGCCATCGTATGCAGAATTTAAAGTACACAAATGACTCATGGAGAAAACTGTTCACCTTGCCTGATGGATGATCAGAAATTTTAAAAAGTTATACAAGTGAGTTTAAATCCAGACACATACTTGGACATGAACAAGATAGAAATTTTAATTATTCAGCCCAATTCAAATAACTGAAATTATGAGATGGATCTGTAAGAGAGAACTGTTAAATCAGAATGCTCACAATGACAGTGAACAACACTAACCATGTCGTACAAGTTTCCCCAAGCAACCCACTGCTGTAGTGTTAGCCAGAGCCTTAAAGAATATACCTTTAGACATTAGGAAAACTATAGTAATCTTCATGGCCACTTAGGTTTTGTAGATACTAGAGGCTGTCTAGCAAAATGTGGCAGCAGTGGCTTTAAGATGCAAGATGAACAAGGGAAATCCTATTACCTTCATTTCACATCTGATCTGCTATTGGTCACACTTCCACTTGATTTCACTTCCTGATTTAGTACAGATTAGCTTTTTCTCGACCCACAGGTTCTTACACTACTACTCTTTTTTTTTTCCAAAGTTTTCTCAATAAGTTACTTTTACTGCATGACATAAGAACTTCATTTTAAATTTTTTTGACAGTTAGATAATAGTGAAAGGCAAATTAAACTGATGAATTCTCTAACATCCTATGGCATAAGTTTCATATCTGAGGACCAGTCATTTTACAGTCATATTTCTGCCAGAAGCAAAAGTTAAGTTTCCTGCCACACACAATTCATTTGTGGTCAAACAGAGCAATGGTACACCTGATTTCCAGTGAAAGAGAAACAGCTGAAAAAAAGTTAACATACAATATCTAGGTGCCCAAACTTACTTTGAAGAACATACAATGGTAAACATTGAGACATATCAGTTAAAACAAATTACTACCAAAAATGCATTTGTATCCAACAAAACTAACTCATTAAACAGACCTGCAAACATTTTCAAGTGCATGTGCTCATGAGTCAAAATGCAACTACTACAAAGGCATCTGGTGTATACAATGCACTACCTTTGGGGTGGGGGTGGGGGGTTTAAAACAAACAAAAACAAGAAAACAATAACAACACCGCCTAAAAGACACAAAGATAGAGGCTTTAAGCTTGGCAGATTGTACAATAAACTCCACTTCCATACAAAACTTAGTGTCACAGCTTTTAGTACGTGGAATTTGGATATTCCTTCTTCTTGGACTCCAAATGCTAGGCCCTGCATACACACACAGATAGTGCCCATCTCTAGACTTTCACAATTAACATAGGGCAATAAAATCTGAGGAAATGATTAAGCATGAAAAAAGACTGGTACTTGCTTTTCAAGCGATATAGCAAAGTAGGGAGAAATCTCCATCCTCTAAAGAGCCTGGGAATCACTGCTTACTACTCAGAAATTTTGGAGTGGCTATTCAGATACTTCAAGAAAGCTTTTGTACTTTAAGAGCAGGTTTCAGTTTTTGCCTCAATGCCTCACCTATAATTCCTATTTATTTACACACACATGTGCACGCACACACGTGTAAGAACTGAACTTGCCACAGAACAGAGGTGGTAGAAAGCCTAATTTAATCACAGCATGTGCAAGAGTAACAGAATAACCAGTTGTGCAAAATGGCTCACAGGATAAACCCATGCATTTTCCTGAACACACTGTACAATACTGCTTACTTAAAGGCCCAAACAGACATTCAGATATTTTGCACGTCCCAACACTATTGTTGAAAGACTACCACCAACCTGCAAGCATGAGCAGAAGATGAACCAACAAGTCCCTAACTCCATCCTCATCCATAATTTAGAAGAAGTGATGGAGACAATGTGGTATTTTTCCCTTGGAGGGAACTATTACACAGCTAGTCCCTACCTAACTTGTACCTAGCTCACAGATGCATCAAAATTTGTTTGAGAAACATGCAGGTCTCTTTAAGTCAGGGGCAGGCAGTTATTTTGGGCAGAGAGCTGCTTATCGAGTTTTGGCAAGCCATTGAGGGCCGCATGGATAGGCAGCCAGGGACAGATAAAATATTAATTTTCTTAATTTTTTAGGGACCCCACGGACTGGATAGAATGGCCTGGCAGGCTGCATCTGGCCCCCAGGCCACATTTTGCCCACTCCTGCTTTAAGCATTGTTTTGAGCAATGTAAAATATTAGTACAAGTACAATAAGGTCCACCATTTTGTGAGGATGCTTAGAACTAGTTAGGTTTTTCAGATGGTAAGAAATGGATCAAAATGCTCATTAGTCAGCCTCACAGAGAAACTGCAGTTAAATTTAAAAGCAAAAGGACAAAAAAAAAAAAAAAAACAACCTGAATTTACTGAAGATTCAGGTACACAACTTACATAGTTCTTGACTTCCCTCCGGGCATTGGCATCAATTGCAAGCCATCTCTGTTGGTATTGGGATTTGATATCTGGATCTTTAGACGTCAAAGAGTTCTTGATCTGCAAACCAGCTGCAACTCTCGCAACCTGGCTGTTTCCTGGATTTGCCAGCACTCTGGACAGTTCCACAAGGAAAGTGGGCTGGTTAGAAGATAAGACATGTTCATAAATGGAAAATGTTTCTCTAATCTGTCCTTACTCAAAGCCTGATCCATCAGGTTGTCTGAACTATCAAGGAAAACTTAACCCAACCAAACAAGAATAACACACTTTGGGCAATTTTTACAGTATACACCAACAGTAAACTGCTCCTACTGACAAACAACTGTGTATCCGTCCCAAAATTACCAACGTTAAGCTCCTAATTAGAATTGATGGAAAGCAACATAAATAGCTGTTAACTTTGTTTCAAGTAATCTTAAAAAAAATCCCAAATAAATATCCAACACTTAACATCTATGCTCCTACCCTGTTGAAAGGTCTCCTTAATTCAGCTACTTATGTCCCATTCTAAAATCTGTATCATCCAAATCTTGACCCTGAGGGAAGCACCCAAGCTGTAGTTCCACACTGAAACTTTAAAAAGCTGACATTAGTCAGTTCTTATACAATAAAAAAAATATTTCTGCAAGAATAAATTTACCTTACAATTTCCCTGATGTCCAAGTTAGTTATGTACAGACAGTTTTGTATTATCTATATAAATACCTGATTTTTTACTTTGTGGTTTTGATAATGGCTAATGAAAAACACTCATGGATTAAGACTATTTGCAATTTGGCAGCTTTGCATTTTTATAGTCTTTTGCTTTGTATGAGGTATGGAGAACAAGCTGCAGCAATGAAGCCAGGAGTGACCTAGTCTAAGACCTTGTCTACACTAGAGAAAAAAAAAAAAAAAAAGAGGCTTTAAAAAAACAAAAAAACAAACAAACCCAAAGAAGCTGGGTACACCTGCATTAATGTCAATACAATATAGCTGGACATAGGAGTTGAAGGAAGACTTGCATTGGCTGTCTGCTCTAAACCCAAATGCAACCAATTCCTAAAAATTGAACAGTTGCACTCAAATGTTAGAAACCTGTACAAATTTCCCAGTAGACAGAATGGAAAACTCTGGTAGTAGCTAGGAACCACTGTAAGCAGCAAGTAACAGAAGACCATGAATTTATATATGGCCCTGGTGAATATATCACCTGACAGAATTGTAAGGAGGCTATCAAATAGTCTGTTTAGACACCTGAAATACAGTGTTTGCAAATAAAGTTTAGGTCCATCAATATAAGCTCGATTAAGCCTTACAAAAACATCCAAAAAGCATATTGGCCTAAAACAAAAATCTCCCTCATTCACCTTTTACCATAATGAGAAAAGTAATTTTACTCATACCCAAAGAACTTTTATAATAAAGTCAGAAAGAAGGAATTTTGCCAGACTAGATTGTGGAAGCTGATGAAAAAAAAAAAAAATATGTGAAAATGGCAAGGGTCACAACCCCCACGGAGACACTGGGCTCAACTCTCAAAATTCCATTCTGAATTTGATGCGGAGGAACTCTGGGACATCCAGCTGAAAAGCAGGAGCAGCTTGTATTCACCATTACTTTATTTTCTGCCTGCTTCCTGCAACTATTTATTTAACAAGAACTACATAAGTAGCTCTGTTTTATTCTGGGTCCAAACATCAGCAGTTCTATCTGTAATTTAGATAGACTATTTCAAAATCCTTCTAGATTACATTTGGATTTGGGTCTGCAACGTACATGCTCTCACAGCCTCTATACATAACCAAGCTCTGCCAAAAGTATTGGCTAATGCTCTAGAATGTATGCAGGAAAAAATTGCAAGAACTGACTGGGACACATTTTCATCAGCTGCACCAGTAAAATTTCTCAGCTACAGTTGGGTTCCACAGTTACAGTGGAGGGCTATGATTTACTAAACAGCTAGCCATAGAACAGGAACTAAAGAGAAAGATATTAAACAAAAAAAATATTCCAATTATGCTTCAGAAGGGTTCCATGATCACTAAACATGGAGTTGCATAGAAAATATCTCAGTTTAGTCTGGAGAAGAGACAACTGAGGAGGGATTTGATAACAGTCTTCAGCTACCTGAAGGGGGGGAGGGGTCCCAAAGAGCATGGAGCTAGACTGTTCTCAAACAAGGAGCAATTGTCCCAAGTTGCAGCAAAGGAAGTTCTTCCCAATACCTCACCTAAACTGTCTCAATAGAAGGGCAGTAAAGCACTAGAACAGGCTACAACAGAGGTGGTGGAACCTCCATCCCTGGAGGTTTTTAAGACTTGAGCAGACAAAGCTTTGGCTGGCATGATCTAGTTGGGGATGGTCCTGCTTTGAGTAGGGGGCTGGACTAGATGACCTCCTGAGGTCCCTTCCAACCCTCATTTTCTATGATTTCAGAATTCTTGTCCATTGACACCGGTGAAGTGGAAAGCACATATATGTCCGCATAAAGAAAAACACCCGCATTTTGCTTCCAATCTGAAAGAGAAATAGGTGACCAACAGCAACAAGCCACACATCCCTGTACCCTTTCACTGAACTGCCATAATGACAAACAGCTTATTTGGCTGCTCACAGGAGAACCTTACACATTGCAGCCCCATCCATCCTTGATTTTAGTGCACTCATGTGCAGGGGTTGCCATGTGTTTTTACAGGTCAACACGAGACAGCCTTTTGCAGGCCCGAGGGTGTGAGCTCTGCTCCCCGCCACCCTAACTTCCTTAAGAAAACACACTTCAGACACAGACCCTCCCCCAACACAGGGTGAAGCTCTCTCTGCTTCTCCGAACTCCAAGCCAGATTAGACAAAGGGGGAAGGAGGCATAGCCCAGAAGACAGGGAATGATGATATGATGATGAAAAGCAGAAAGGGGGTATCAAAAGGGGAAGAGGATGAGAAAAAAGGACCCAGCCCCAGTGAGTGAGGAAAAAGAGAACGAGAAACAAATGGAGCAAATGAAAAGAAGAAGAGGAGCAAGTGGTGGCCAGAGGCAAAAAAAAGTCAGTCAGCAAAGAAACAGAGGAGCACCCTGCACCCAGCCTCCCAAAGCAGCATGAGGGGATGTGGGAGGGGAAGATGGGTCCCCAGCACAGGAAAGGAGCAAGACCCCAGGGGGCAGGCAGGACTTGCCCCATGGTGGCAGTGGGGGCAGGACGGGGGGTAGGGAGCCACCCCCCACCCCAGCCCGGGCTTCCCACATGTCCCGCAGGCCCCATCCTCCCCACTCCCGCCGCACACGCAGCACCGCGCAGCCTAACACCCTCCCCCTCTGGCCGGATGCGCGCTGTGATTGGCCGCCGGGGCTCCCGGGCGCGGCGCCATTGGCCGGCCGCCGCCCCGGCTGG
>NW_005843215.1:127621-129406 GCF_000455745.1 Alligator sinensis
GTGTGGGAGCTGCGTGCGCGCTCTGCGTCATGACGTCCCCTCCCCCACTGCGTGCGGCGCCGGGCTACGGGGTGCCGCAGCGGTCCTTGCAGGGTGCAGCCAGGGGCTCCGCTGTGCCGCGGCCAGCTCGTAGCTGGCTTTGGGAGAGGGGGTGCTCAGCCCGCAAGGGTCCGGGGGGGTTGGGTCTCCTGAGCGGGGGGAATCTCCGGGAGGGGATCTTCTTCCTTGTGGGGAGGCTGGAGCAGGAGGCTAAGAAGCGCTGCTTGGGGGCTGCAGCTCCTGAGCTGAAGGCGGCCGCTGCTCGGGGGAGCTCTGACCCAGCGGGGGAGTGGGGCCCCCGGAGAGGCGAGGCTCCATCTCGGCTGTCACAAAGCGCTTCCCTTGGAAGGATGAAGCCCACCACCAAGGGCTGCGCTAAAGGTAACGTGTTTGCCCCTGCGATTGTGGGGTGGGATGGGATGGGGGCAAGGAGGCTTTAGGAGCTCCCCTTCCTCTCTTCTCCTGTGAAGGTGCTGCGGCCTCCATGTGTCTACCCAAGAAGAGATGAGAAGGATGCGAGTGCTGCAGAAAACAGCTTTCCTCCAGCCCCAGCTGTGGCTCTTCCTCATCAAACAGCGTGTGTAAGGGGCACTGGGCTCACACAGAAATCTGCTATATTGGGCACACCTGATGTCAAAGAGTTGTCCCGTGTGCATGATTTGGGTGGTACAAGATCCTGGGGTGCCGTTGGAAAGGGCTGGGAATTACCTGAACATCCCCTTCCTCACTGAAACTCAGTGGCATCCAAAGCTCAGGAGGTGCTCCAGGGCTAGCACTTTCAACACCTTTTTATATGCATTGGTTAACTAAATACTCTCCTAGCCACTATATTAGTGCCCTTAACTCCAACATGACAATAACTATAAGGATATTAAGCATGATCCTATGGCAAGTCATACTGGTTCTTACCTACTTCTACCTGAACAGCATCCCTTGTCCGTAACAGCATCACAGCCCGTGTTCTCTTCACTTCTGTAACAGTGTCAAATTCTCTTGGTCAGACCATTGGAGGCAGAGAGCCCAGGAGGCAATAGGAAGCCCACAAATGGTACATGGGGGGAGGAGGAGAATCCCCTTGATGGGCTGGGATTAAATGACACTACAACTAGCACTAGAAATAATCCACACCTGGTAGCACTTAAAACTGACATTTGTCGAGTATGAATGGTCAGCAGCCCAAGCTAAAACTGAACCAGCTCTGACTTTTGAAGCAGAACAGCGTGAAGGTAGTGACTGCTCTTTTGTCACTGACTGTAGTTCTGTAGAACCCACCACAGTAAGAATGAAAATCTTCACAAAGACTGGAAATAAATATGGTGCAGCGTCTTGCTGGTGAAGAAGGCCGTAGAGAATGTTTTGTATCTGGTTGAATTTCAAGAGGCCAATTCATCTGAGACATACTAGTAAGGGAAGGCAGAAATCAAAGCCTGAAATTGGTGTCCTGTAAGCTTTTGGGGGGGGCAAACATTGTCCTGTTCTGGACAGTGCCCAACACAACGTGCCCTGTGATTTGGCTTCCAAGGTGTTCCATACTACATATCAATAGGGACTAATCTATGCACTGTTTTTGTACTGGGAAAACGTATTCCAGGTAGTAGTGTGAGACCTTTTATTTTCAATGGAAAGAGTAGCAGTCTAATCCCTAGTGTAGATAAAGGATGGCAAAAGATCCCTTATCTCTGTGGCAGGGGTGTCAAACTCATTCGCTCCTGTGTCCCCTGCTGCTGCCCCCCCCAACCCCTGCAG
>NW_005843215.1:129416-146020 GCF_000455745.1 Alligator sinensis
TGGCAATAACCCCTATGGGTGCTTAAGCCACTGTTTGTTCAGGGAGCCCTGGGGCATAACACCTCTGTTGTTGCAGCAGCAGCTTACGTATGGCAAAAAAGTCCCCAGTGAAGCTCTATACCCCAGAATTCAGTGGCAGAGAGATGGATTTCAAATTCACCCCTGTGGGTGCCTGAACTACTGTCAGTTAAGGGGGCTGTAGGGGTTAATGTTGCTATTACTTGTCCCATCCTTATATCTCCGGCCCCTCTGGGGGACTGTGGGCCATATGTTTGACACCCTTGCCACAGGAGGAACAGCCATAACATATAATCACATGACATTTCATGGATGTGAACATACATGTCCCTTTAACTACCAGGATAGTTAAAGCAATACAACTTTCACATGTGGACAATGCCTGAGTCAAACTCCTGAGCTGCACTGATGCTAAATAAAGTCTTGCAGAAAAGGAGAACAAGGAACAAAGGTGCAGCTGCATAATTAAACCAAGGTGAAGAGGGTGTCTCAGCGGTTTCTGCTGTAGGAGGAAGAGTAATTAGTAACACAATCAGGCTCTATTGTATTAAATACAAATGCCATGGGGAGAAGGGGCGAGTAGCCAGATATAGTCAACCTGATTCTCTCAGGCAACAGGTACCCATAGGCTGATAACGGGGAGGGATGAGGGGCCCCACTTTTCAGACGGAAGTAGGAAAGTCCTGTCTGTCTGCAGATATGCACGAGACAGTTTGAGCAGAGGTGTCCCATCTCATTCTGCCTTCAGAAAAACAGTTCATGTCTCTAACTCATTGTTGTTTCTACTGACATATGGCTTCCCTGGCACTTTAGAAACCACTCACCATTGAAATGTAGCTGCCTCTGAGGAGGAGGCCAGCTAGAGGAGGGAGAGGAAAGTTTAACTGAGGACACTAGCAGAAAATCCTCCTCTTGATATAAAAGGTGCCAGGAGCTCAACACCCAGCAGCCAGATATTACCTTAGACAACCTTCCTCTTCAAGTTCTAGGCACAGTGAATGCCATGGAACTCCATTTATCTCTGAGATGCTCCTAACCCTGCCAAGAGATGAACCAGTGGAGGAATGGAGTATAAATTTTTAAAACCTGTTCTGTAAGGTTCCAACTTTGTCATCCTTTCAAGCCATGAAGCCCCTCATAACACTCCCTGTTGGAGAAACTGAGACACATCAAGATCATATGGTGTCTGAGTGGTAGGGCCAGAAATAGAGCCCAGGAGTCCTGGCTCCTAGTACTTTACTCTATCCACAGATACTGCTCCCTTCCCCTCCTACCCTGCTAAATGCCTTAGCCTGGAGGGAAGGGTATGCTCTTATAAGGCAAGAAAGAAGGATATACAAATATGGAACAGGAACCTGTCCCTAGGGAGGTGGGTGAGTATTAACCCTGTTTTATAATTGGGAAGTTGGTCCAAGGTCAGGCAGAGCTGAAAATGGAATGCAGGTGTCCTCGCTCTTCACCCTGTTTTACAGGTGGAGACTAGCAAAATGACACATCTAAGGTGATGCAGCAAGGCAGTGGGAGAGTTGAGGATGGAGCCTAGGGGTCCTGGCTCTGCCTGGTTTTTCAGCCTCTCCCTCCTCATTTTTTAGCTATGCTCACCAGCTGTACATAATAATAACTAGCACTTTTCAGAGCAGAGGACTTCAGTCATCTCCTGTATGTGGAAAAGGAAGCAGAGGCACAGAGAGGGAAAACAAACTGCCTAAGGTTAACCAGCCAGCCAGTAGCCCAGCTAGGAATAGAGCCCAGATCTCCTGAATCCCAGTCCTGTCCTCTGTGCAAAGAGTGTGAACTTCCCTGTGGGTGATGAATATTCCCTGTGATGCACACATCCTGCTGTATAGCTAGACTCACTGATGGAGGCCATTGCTGAAGGTGCAGCTGCTTAATCTGCTGTGCATGTGTTAGGTCTCCTAGATTCTCTTCCTTGGTTCACTGACTGAGTGAATCATCCAAAGGTAGAGCAGGACTAGAAAATGTGCTTGGTGTCCGGGGTCACCGTGCTGGAGTTAGAAGAGAGGCTACTTCCCCACCTTCAACTGGATGTGGGGACCTTTCCTTCCTGTGTTAAACTATCATGCTGTGTAGCTGTTAACTGCTTCCCAAGTTCTGTCCCAGAGAGGGATGTGATTTCCTGTTGGGCAAGCAATCCCTGTGCTGCCGTGTCAATGCCAAATGATTCCTATGTTCCCCCCCAGAGCAGGTCACACTTTGCTGGGTGAGTGATTTTTGTTGCATGGCTACTAAACAGCTCACGTGGGCTTCCTGAGGTGGCTGCACTTCAGCATTGAGTGAACAATCCCTCCCCTTTACTGTGGCTGTTCAGTAGTTACCATGTTGCTCCCCAGCAACTGCTGGATTTTAGCATGAGGTCTGTGATTCCTGGGGTGCTACATAAATATTCTGCCTTGGAGAGCTGATACCATGTTGCTTTGTTACATTTTAAAAGCACACTTCCAGGAAAAGCAACAGGCAATTCCTACTGCAGTAACTGGCAAAGGAAACCCATGGTGGAGGTTGCAGCAGGAAGAAACCTGGCCCATAGCATTGGGAAGATTGAAGAAGCAACTGAAATACTGGCAGTGTTAGAAGGCTGACTTCATCACTATCTGGATGCTGCTTTGAGATCATCACCTGGGAAGAGTGCTGAAAAAACTTCACATCACTGAGTTGTTTAAGACTGCTTCCTATTTATAACTTGACTCATGATGCATGAGTGACATGTTATTCAGGCTAAAGGAATGGTTGGTCTCTTGTACTAGCTTCTCTGCCCATCTCTGGCATCCCTCTTCTTAGGGAGGCAAGCAGTAGCATTTGGGCTCAAGAAACCAGGTGCTTCCGGCCATCATGGGAACCTGGTACCTGCTCACACAAAACACAGCTCTGGCTGCTGGGTTTGACCAAAAAGTACCCTGGGCTCTGCATGAGCCCAGGCCTTTAGACACATGAGAGAGCACATGTGCTTCAGCATGCAGAGCCAGGCTTTCAGGATATTCAGCCTTATGCACAGGTCCATGTATGTGCCTACCCATCAGCCAGGCTGATCCCAGTTACTCCCTGATGGGGTTGCTTCTGTAGGACAGCCAAGGAGGGAGGGGCTTTAGAAGCCACACAAATCCAGTGCTGAAACCTGGTGTAAAATCAGGCTGGAAAGGGGAATCTGAGACAGCACATCCTGCTCTCATTGGTATATCAGACTTGGGCTGTTCACTTGATATCTCACTGTTTTGCTCTTCATTGCCATAAACGGTGTGCTCAGCCTTCAAGCCCTTCACAGAGGGTTTATATCATCCTTTGCTTATATAAACAAGAGGAGGAAATGCTGGAATCCTCCTCCAGTTAGGCAGCTGAGCAACGCTAGGAGCAGTCAAGGTGCTTTGGGTAATTGGGTCATTATTTTAGCAGGTGGAGCAGTTTGAGAACGAAGTGGCAAGCTGTCTGGTTTCTACTAAATCTGGGAAGGGGGGTGGGTTTCAGTGAGAGCAAAGGATTGGGTGTGGGTCCCATTGCCACTAATGCACTGTGCGAGTGTAAATTAGTCATTTCATCTCTGTCCCTCTGTTTTCCTTATCTATAGAAAAGTTTGTTTCCCAGGAGGATTGTCAGCCTCAGTGTTGTGCTTCAGTAGCCTCAGGAAAGGAAGAGGCTGTTGCAATACGAGGAGCTGCTAGAGGTCCTGTCTCTGCCACTGCTTTAACGTATAGCCTTGAAAGAATCTCTGGGCCCCCATTTCCCCTACCCATGTCAGTGGGTTGGATTTCAGTGGGAATTGGCTGTCTAGTTCCCTTCATCTCCTTTGAAAATCCAGTTATAGATGGCAAGCACTAAACAGTAGGAGCTGTGTGCTGCCTGTGCAAGGGGCTCTGCTCTTGCTTGACATCTCTGGGTACTACTTTAAAAGCAAAGAATAAAGTTTAGGTGATCCAGGTTCAAATGCTAGCAATGTGTTTGGAGCTTGGCAATGCGCGCAGAGCTGTGCCTGTACTGTCACCATTGAAGTGAAATGTTTTTGAGGTAAAAGGCAACCATAGAAACGGCCAGAAATGAAGCACAGCAACTGTAACAAGGCAAAAGTGTTACTACATAATTGCTTCAGCCAAGATTGAGATAGTGGGGATTTAGGATATTAGATGTTGTTATCCAGGATTGGAACTGATAAGGACTTTAGTCTTAACAATCCCTACTGTAATAAAAAGCAATGACTGCAAACGATCCACAGTTCATATTTTAACTTTCAGCTGAAGCAGAGCCTCAACCAGGGTGCTGGGGCACTCTGGGGTGTTGCAAGATCTTTTGAAGGGTGCCAGGAGGTGTGCAGAGATAAATGCAGGCTCAGGGTTGTACCTGCCTAGCCCCTAGGGGGGCTCAGATTCTAAAAGTTGAGACCCATTAATCTAAAGCCTGACTTCTCCAGCAACATGGCAATGGTGGGGCCCAACTCCAAGCAAAACAGTGCCTCCCTCCTGTACTATATAGCATTTGTGATGGTGGTAGGCAGAACAGTTTACTTGAGGGATTAGAACACCTCTTTCATGGGTTTTGGCATCCCTTTGTCACTCACATTCACAACCTTAGGGTGCTGCTGGCTCCTCTGCTGCACCTGGATCTTCAAGTAGCAGCAGTTCCATCTGGTGAGAAGGCTGTGACCCCTTTAGATTTGGATCTGGCCACCCTCACCCATATCTTCGTAATCTCAATCCTAGATTACTGCAGTGTGCCTCACATACAGCTGCCTTTGAAGACCATCCAGAAGCGGCAGCTGGTTCAGAATGCAGCAATCCACCTTCTGACGGAGGTGGGTCACCAGAAGCACATCCAGCTCTCTGGAGTCTTAGATGGTTACCAGTAGCTTTCCAGGCACAATTCAAAGTGCTATTTTTGACCCATCCATCCCTAAACGGGCCTGCCTTCCCTCTTACATCCCATCACAATTTCTAAGAAAAGCTGAGAGCAACCTATAGCATGTACCATCAGTAATGCCAAGTCTGCTTAGTGAAAACACATGGGAGGTTTTTTCCCAGCAGTCATCCCTCAGCTATGGAACTGCCTCCCACTTGAGACCCTCTAGAGCCTAGCTGGGACATTTTTTCAGAAGTACTTTAAGACCTCCCTATTTGGGCAGGTGTTTAGCAAAGAGAGAGATAAACTGAAATATTTATGGGGTTTGTTCTGTGTTGATATTCTAGTTCCTTTTTAAGCTGTTCTTTTTCTTTTGTCATTCTCCTGTTTTATAAGATATTCTGTTTTCTTATTGTAAGATACTGTGCATCCTTTTTGGGAAGGTTGGCATATAAACTGTATAAATAAATACTTCCTGCAGCACCAGTTGTTCTTCGTAAAGGCCTGTCTGCGCTTGGGTTTATTCCAGAATAGCTGCTACTTTAGATCCAAACTGTATCTTCATCCAAATTGACTTTCGAGTACAACTTAACATAAACTTAGCTCAGCTTGTTAACAGGAACAAGTCACAGCATGGTGGAATTGCACATCATGGTGATTTTACATGCCACCATCCCCAACCCATGAAAAGGGGACTGCACATAGCCGGTTTGGCCTTTTGCTCTCCACAAGTACAAACTTTAACAATAGGGTAGATTTTCCATTACCTCTCAGCCATCCTTACTAGAGCAGCCAAAAGGTCTTTGCTGCCTCTAGTACACAGGGGAAATGTGGTTTCACAACAGTCAAGGGGATAAACACTGCTTTCAGCAGCCAGCTCTAAACTGCTACAGGCAAAGCACAAGGAAACCACCTGGGCTTCCTAGCTTAGAGGGAATGTTTTCCAATCATCCTAGTTATGCTCAAACCCTCAAATAACCTTACATCCCCTTCCTGGGTAAAAAGGTGTGGATTTGAGTTCCTGTTCATCAGTGGCCAGTGAGCGTTAAAGAAACTGCTTGCCCTAGGTCAGCAGCCAGCAACCTTTTTCTAGACTGCAGGCTGAAGTGACCCAGTTTGGGTCAGAGGCATCTGAGCAGGTGCAAAGACCCAGCTGCTGCAGCTGCATTTGCCCACAGCAGCACAGGGAAACCTCCTGCTGCCAAAGCCCCGCATTCATGGGCCATAGGTTCCTGATCCATGCCTTAGGTGGCAACACCATGGTTGAATATTTCACTCGAACTATTGAAATGTTTGTTTATTTATTTAGGTTCTGGCTTTGGCCTAACATAGTACCATCCCTTCTGCATGACTGGCATCAAGGAGCATATTCCATTGCTGTGGCTTTGCAAACATATCCATGCAAGGAGCAGAGCCATGCTAGCCTCAGCATGAGTAGTAGTAGAAGAGGTGAGCACTGTTCCGGTGATCAGTGCAATTTCCTTAGCCACTTATCTTTGGAACAGTAACAAAAAAAAAGTTCCTAATGTGGTTTTGGTTTAGAAAAAGAAAAAGCCCTGGTGTTTGGAGGAAGAGAAGAATTTGCATCTTTCCAGATGCTGCAACCCAGCTTCAGCCAGAAAAAATTCCTGTCTTTGAAATCTGAGGTTTTCTGGAGAGTAAAATGGATTCTGAAAATTTTATATCCACTTAAAATTCCACATCCACCTGGCAGGACCTTGCTTTTCTCCCCCCCATGACTTTGAGACCAAATATTTTCCTTTGTCCCAGGAGCAAGAGATTTCAAGAATCAAGCGGTGGCTCTATACAGGAAGATCTATGTTTTGCCCTCTCTTCCCCCCTGCCTTCCCATCTGAAGCTTTCTAAATTACTTGGTAGAGTTGGCATTTGCTATTTTATATTAAATGGATCTGACTTGTGCAGAGTCCAATCTTCAGGTTTATGTTAGTATCCAATGCAGGCTTTAATTCAGGTTAAAAATCCTTCCTGGACTTCACCATTTAAACCTTTAGCCTTAACTGCAACTTTCTGGATATTACTGTGTTTACCCAAATCCAAAATGACTTTGAATTTAAGATGACTCCTACCAATAATTAGATTCTATACATGGAAAATATGTAAGTTTGTTATAATTGCCATGGGGAAACCAACAGTAGGAGAGGCAGTAGGGGAGTCAAGTGGCCTGACTCTTCCCCGCCCCCAATCACATGTCCCCTCCCCACTTGTTCCCCCTGAGCTTCCCCCACTGCCCTAGCTCTGAACCCACTCCAGCCCAGGGCATAGAGCACATGGGCACTCTTGGCCCCACTCAACAGCAATTATGATGGCAGGCAGCTCCAGCCTAAGCCTTGAAGCTGCTGCCACCACTGCTGTATCGGCTGGGGCGGGGGCCTGTGCTCTGTGCCCTGGGCTGCCCTTGGGAAACAGCTCTGCGGAACATGTGCACCATCTGCCCCTCCAGAACTCTTGTTTTTACCATCCCCTACAACTGACTGCCCTAGGTAGTTACCTGTGCTGACTTTATGGTTACACTGGCTGTGGGGGAACAGAGGCAGAGTGGGGACAGGCAGGTGGCAGAGGAAGCAGCAGCTCCATTTCCAATTCCAATCCCAAGCTTGGGTTGGGGCTGGAATCTGAACTGCAGCAGCCACCTGTGCCCCCACGTGTACTACTGAAAGCCAAGATGAGGGGTTGCTCCCCATGATAAATGGAGGGGAGCCCCACATCTTTGATTTGCGTGAATGCAGTAACATTCTGTGTAAGATCTATGCAGGAGGACATCACTAGTTTTGAGCAATGTTCTTTCCAGTACGACTTCATGAATGTTTAAATCCCATCTGCCACATTGTAGTAGTGTCAAAAAGCAAGTTTATTTTTAAAAGCTTTGTTTAAAACTGAATGTAAGGCTTGAAAAATGAGTGAGGATTGGCACAGCGTAGTCAATCACAGGACAAGCATCTGTCAGTGGGCCACCTGTGATGGCAATGCCTCAAAACACTTTACCTTATGCCAACTGTGACAGTTTCAGTAACGGGCCAACAAGGGTAAAGCTTTTCTAACAGATACCTGTTCTCTCTCCAAACCGTCAGATGACCATAACTTCAGACTGTGACCAAGGCTGGCTGTATTAGAATCAAAGTTAGAGGTGAAAATTAACCACTCTCCTCCTCCTCCTCCTCCATGCAGCTAGGCTTTTCTGCTTGAACCTGACAAAGGTACATCTGCCCTATTAAAAAGGTGCAATTTTAGCTAACTTGGATTAAAGACCACAATTAAGACCATTTTTACCTCAGATTTGCAGCTACAGTTCAACACAAGATTCTCTATAGACTTGAACTTTTCTTAGGTAGATGCTTAAGTGAAGTGTATTGGGAGAGCGTGAGCTTGAACACAAGCTACCAGCCTAAGCTACCTTCTCTGAAATTTTAACTTCAGCTTTCTCCTCCCAGTGTGGACAAACTCCGAGTTTCAAATGAGATAGCAGGATGTGATGTAACTGTGGGGGGGAGGGGACAGGACAGGACAGGACAGGGCCATTCAAGCAAAATGTAATCTCCAATTTTAGTCCTTGTAAAGCTTAAATCCAGTATAAATATTTCAATGTTAAAAAAACCCAGTGGAAAATCTCTTTAAAACCCAAATCTTTCCCCTGATGCATGTGCAATTAAGACACAGAAGCACTGTGCTAGTGTTTGGAAACTTGAAAAGGAAATTGATTGGTACTACAGATGAATTGAAATCAGGTTACTTTTCATTGTCCAAGCTGAAAAGGGTGTAAGCAAGCAAAGCAAACCACAAAGGGTGGAGAGATTTGAGGTCCTTTAAGAGTAGGTGTGGATAATGTAAGGAAGGAAACCTGTTTTAAAAACATAATTTACCTTTCCCATGCCCCTTCTGCTGTGGATGCAAAAAAAAAAAAAAAATCACTGCTAAGCCCTCCACCCAAAGTAGTGCTAGCCCATGTATTATGTTACTTTGATGTTTTGTGCTTTATGGCAGTCCCTCCTCAACTTGCACATGGAAGGAAGTGAGGTATGTGGTGAGAGCAGCATGTGTTCTGAGTCTGCACACCACTCAGGTTGACTGGGATTCAAATGAGCATCCTTGGTGCAATTAAAAGACTGAACAGAAACTCAGGAACCCCATTTTTCAAAGTGTGGTTATTTCAATCAGGGAGCTTAGCAAAACCCACCTTTCATGTGCGAGCAAAACATCCATCACTGTAGACATCTCTCATGGCCTAGCAGCACTTCCAATCTGTCTGTTACACAGTCAGTCCAAAAGCCTGGGAGAGGACCCAACAGCATGGTCCCTAAGAGGTGCCAATTCTATCATCCTGCACTCCAAAATTCAGAACACAAGGAAGGTGAAGCAATAATACAACACATGGAATCTTTCATGAGAGGAACTCCTGCCTGCCAAGGTGACAGGTCTGGTACCTAAAGGGAGGGTAAGACCAGGCATGTGTCACTCCTCCAGTGTCAAACCCACCAAAGTTAGTACTCTGGAGTCTACTGTCCAGTCCCATGCTTTGAACACAAAAGTGAGTACAAACGGCAGCAGTCATCCAGGTTTGCCAGGGCTAGGCAGGTATAGCAAGGTAGTAGGCACTTGGAATCTAGTCAGCTATAGAATAAGACCTTCAACCTGATGCTTTAGTGAGTGGCAACAAAGATTCCATACAGGCTCTTCCACAAACTACCTTTTATGTCAGCTAGCCTCATACCAATATTCAAGTACAGAGGACAGGTCTTCAGGGTGTTTCATAGCAGGCATGAGTGATGGAATGGATATGAAGGCAACTCCTCCCAAAGGAGCCTGGGAAAGCCAATACTATTGCGTCCCATATCGTGACCAGCCTGAAAAAGAGAACAAGGCCTCCTACTGAAGACCCAGTGTGGTAGAGAAAGAGACAAAGGAAGAACTCCTCTTCCCTGCAGCATTTAACATCCTGTAGTTAACTTCCAAGTATACTATGGTGCCCTTGTTAAAACTGGCATGGATTTAATCACTAAGCATCCTTGATATTCAAACCTGGGCCTGTACACAACACTGCCCAATCCACCTCACTCCTACGCTGCAGTAACTGCTGCTGTTCACTACCTGAACCACAGATGTGTTGGGTTTTTTTAAATGCACCCAGTATCTTCTTTTAATGAACCAGTTTGGATCAGTGGCAGAATCTGATGCAGTGGACAAATGATGGCAGATTTCTCACCTGGAATCTAATCAAGAACTCCTGCATCCAGAAAAGAGACCAAAGCTATAGAATACCTAAGTCAGTACACTGACCACTGACCACAAATATATTATTTCTGTTGTTCTCCTTCAATAGCTTGCATATCAATTATGCTTCATTTACAAGTCAAAATGAGATTGCCTTCACTTAGCAGCTACATCTGGTATCAGAAAGAATCACGCAGTGGTTCATCTGTCTTCACAGATCACTGGCCACACACTGGAGTTAGGACTTTGCATGTTAGCTTGTCAATGAGAGGCAGAAGAGAAACCAGCTTACTCTTCTGCAATCATACGGGCTCCGCAGTGCTGACAGCAGCAAAATGTTTTTGTCAGTAAATTTAATAGAGATGGCTCAGAACACAGAGAGAGCAGACAGAATGCTTATTTTAGTTACGTTTCTGACCATATGGACATGCTCACCTTAGGGAAACAGGCTTTTTTCAGACTACCAACTATTTCCATTAAATAACCCAGGATGTCCAGGAACCCACTTCTCCAGTTACTATAAAACCGTCAATTACCACTGCCTGCGCTCATTATTTTTGCTGAAGTAGTATGTCCCATTTAGCTTCTGATCCCAGCCTTCCTGGGCAAAATGCTTCTTGCACATTAAGCCTATCAACTTTATTTTCTCCTTCCCTTATCCGTTTCCCTTTGTGTTTCAGGTTTCAACTCAAAAGGTGCCCTCCTGGAGTTCTGAAAACTGCTCCTGCAGGCCTCACACACCCATTTTCTATTCTATTCCCTTTCCTCCTCACCAGTTAATCTCACTAAGGACAGTGCAAGTGCCTTCTCCTCTGCACCTCCTTGTCAACTGAGATCATCTTCCTCTTTCCCCTGCCTCCACATCACATTTTCTGCCAGGTTTTGGAATCTCCTCTATAACGCCTACACCTTCTTTCTTCTATCTGCTGTTAAATCTGCAGCATTTGGGATGCAGTCAGTAGGCAAAATGCTATGCAGATATTCAAGTCTAGTAACCTATGTCTGGTTAACTCATCCAGCCACCCCAATACCCTGCAGCTGATTCTAGGAAAGAGGACAAGGACAGGTGTCCCTTTGGACAATTCAACACAAACTGATCATTAGTATTTTCCTACAGAAAAGCCTTTCTAAAGCTGTGATGATTAATCTGAAGCAGCAGGGCCTTTTAAAGGTCTCAAACAGAACACAAAAATCAGGACATCCATTTCACATTGACATTTTTATTAACGCCAACTGTTTTAATTTTTTTTTTAAACAATAGCACAAAAATGTTTCAGGGAAGCAGTCTGACAGTTAGTCTGATGACCTTCTGAAATACAGTTAAGCCACACCAAATATGAATTCCTGTTAAAAGAAAAAAAAGTGGAAACTCAAAACCTTTGTATTAGGTGCATGTTGTGTCTGGTTAGTAGACCACACTGTTTTGTGAAGTGAATGATGGTACACAGTTTAGACTTCATCATCACACCAGTCATCACTAATTTAAGGCTTCTGAATCAAATTACCGTCAACATCACAGAAAGGAATGAAAAGCTAGTGTTGCTACGGCCATGAGATTGAACAAGCTGGATCTTTTAGACAAGTAACAGTGTCTTGAACAAGGGGCCTGCCCTTATTGTGGCCCAGGAAACCAGTCACATGGTACTGTATCTCCTCATTCACATGCATTTTGAGGGCGCAATTAAAAAGAAAAAAAATTAGATGCATGAATCACTCTCTTATTTAATGTGGCTACGAAAGATGTTTCCTTACAATTCCTTTATCTCTAAGAAGGACATCAGCAACTGGAACCAAGGAGAAAAACCAAAGAGCGACAGAACATTTTTCTTTTTGCCAAGAGGTAACACAGAAGGAAGGGAACCTACTATCCTTGGATTTGATTGGAGGCTGCAGGAAAAGTAAGTCTTCCAAAAACCACGCATTTGGAATTATGCACAGACTCAGACTATGTTATACCAGCTACCTGCCTTTGAGTGAACCTTTCCACACAACCCGCACTGTAATGGTCTTGTAGATCTGTCTCTCTCTCTCTCTCTCTCTCTCTCTCGCTCTCGCGCTCTCTCTCTCACACACACAGAGGCGTTAACCCATTCCTGCCCCAGACTCGCCACAAAATTCCACTGACCCAGACACCTCTGGTTGCCTTTTTTAGATGGTGTAAAAACAGAACATCTGTCAATAAGAGTGTGGGGGGATGTTAAATATTTTAACCACTGACAAGGCTTGAGGAAGTTTCACAGTTTTGTTATGCTCTATTTTATTACTATCATATTTACAGATTTTTTTTAATTATTTTTTGCTGAATTGCTGATAATTTTTAATAGAATTTATTTCTGGAGTGTGAGCAGGAACCAGTTAACTACATTCATTGTCCAATCCCCATTGGTTTGAGAAAAGACTCCAAATTCTTGGCATATGAATCAGCTGTTGGGTAGCTCCTCCCTCTCCCCATGATGAGGCAGTAGGACTGCAGCAGCTGCATGCACAGATTCACACCATGGCTGGTGAGGCCTTGCGCTGCAGGAGATACTGGTGGATGCTCTCTGCGTCCCGCTTCAGCCAAGCTGCATTCAGCAGAATATTTTCACAGCACTGCTGGACAGTGCGTTCTGCCGATGGAGCTGGGTGACTCTCAAAGAAAGCCTGTATGAAAATACACAATCATCTGTAAGGGCAGAGAACAGCCAGAGACAATAATACATTTCTTAGCAGTCAGATTTACCAGTTGGGCAGAAGGTGCTTCTATGAAAGCAATGATTACAGCTTCTAGGGGTCTCTCTCATGCCATCAGTCCCAGTGAGACCACAGAGTCTAACAGCATGAGGGAAAGGCTGCAGGATACACTCCTGTGACATGTAACCACACGTACAGTGATGACAAAGCAAAACATCAATATTTCTCTGCTCTGGTAAATAGTCACAGCATTGTTCCTACTCAGTGTTACCTCTCACCTCAAGGTACTGGCTGCCAGGGATTTGGCAAGTCAGTTTTAAAGACAGGACCAGCATCTATACCATGGTGGGAAAGCAACAAGTACATTCAAAGTGTGCATTATAAGCAACTTAGAAGGCACCAAATTAAGCCTGAGGCCTTAATTACAAATATGTTTTATTTTTTAGCTTTATTTTATTGTTGTAGCTCATTTTTCCTTTTAAAATTATATATGCAAGTACCTTAAGGAATTACAAATATCTTTGAAAAGTCAGATTTATGACCATGCAGCTTTTATATCGCCCTGTCCCACAAAGAGTCTGAACATACTGACAGTGTGAAGACTAGAATTTTGCTGTATATAAACATGCCCCTCTCCTTGCCCCGCCACCAGAAAATAGTCCCATCCAGAAAGATCACTCCATTAAAGAATGCTGTCACTTATTAGCCTTTTAGAATCAACTAACCACGGGGACAGAATGGAAGATGAAGTCAAAATAAGGATATGCGATTGGTCGTGCTCATTTCCATACAAACAAGCTCTTCCCAACATAGACAATTCTAGGTCCTCTCAAGATCTAACAAGTAATCTGGTCCATCCCCTTTAAACAAGGCATACTCGGTCAGAATTCTTGACACATCTCTCTAGCCTAACTTTTAGAGCCTCAAATGATGGAGATCCCAGAGCTTTCTGAGCAATCTATTCCAGAAAGTTTTTTCCTGGATGTTATTTTAAATCTCTCTTGTTATAATTTAAGATCATATCTATCCCCAAAGGACAATTTATTAACTTCTTCTTTATAGCAACCTCTTTACATAGCTGAAAACCATTATACCTTCTCTAGACTAAACATGCCCAGTTCTTGCAATCTTTCTTCACAGGCCTCTGCTTGTTTCTGTTGCTCTCCTCTGGACACTATTTGGTCCACATCACTCTTGAAATGTGGTCCCCAAAACTGGACAGTAATCCAACTGAAGCCTTTTCCTTGCTGACCAGGGTGGAAAGATTACTTCCTGTGTCTTACAAACAACAGTCTTGTGCGTATATCTCAGTAGGTCAGCAGGATTTCACTTTTTCCGCAAATGCGATATTGTTGACTTGTATTCAGATTGTGATCCAGTACACCCCCAATCTTTTTCTGCAACGTGCCTACGCCAGTCATCCCATGTTTTATATTAATGCAGCTGACTATTCCTTCTAAAGTGTAGGGTTTTTTGCATTTACCCTTCCTGAATTGCATCCTATATGTTTTAGACCATTTCTTCAATTTGTCAGTATTCATTCTGAATGCTAATCCTGTCCTCCAAAGTGCCTGACACCTCTCTCACCAACATGGCATAGATTTGCATATCTAATAAGTGTACTCTTTTCTATTATCCAAGTCAGTAGGATGCAAATGGTGACTAGTACCAGACCCAGGATAATACCTTACAGAACCCCACTTGATCCACCTTGAAGCAGTTTCACTTGTACAATATTGTTCTAACTTACACAAAATGTCATGCAAGTCAGTGTCAAAAATCTTACTAAAATAAAGACCTTATCATAGTTATGGCTTCTCCCTTATCCAAAAAGTCTGTATCCTGTCAGAGAAGGAAATTACACTGATTTAACATTATTTGTCCTTGACACATCAATTGTCCCTGTTACTTATCACCTTATTATCTTCTGGTAGCTTACAACTTGATTGTTTGTTCTAGTATCGTTCCAGAAATTGAAGTTAGTTAACTAATATATAATTTCTTGGATTTTCCTTTCCCCCTTTGAAAGATGGGCACTATGTTTGCCCTTTTCTAGTCTTCTTGCACCTCACTATCTCTGAGGTCTCACAGAGGTTAACTGCTAACAGCTCAGATAACTTCAGCCAATTCCACAAGTATTCTCAGGTGAATTTCATCAGGCTCAGATAATTTGAAAACATCAAAGCAGTCTCTATCCTGTTATTCCCCCCGCCCCATTCTAGCGTCAGTTTTTGTTCCCTTAACACCACTGTTGACTGTTAGCCATCTAGTCACAGTAAACCTTTTAGTGACAATTAAAGAAAAAAAAAAAAAAAAAGGCATTCAAACTAGGGCCGTGTGAAGCTTCAGTTGCCGATTTGATTCGGAGGAGATTTGACCTGATTTGGCAGCCGAATCCAAATCAAATTGGGAGACCAATAAAAAGGTCCGAATCAATTTGAAGCCTCTGAATCAATTCAGAAAAGATTCGGAGAGCTTTGGGCAGTCCCTGCTTGCTGCTACAGGGAGGTGGACCCGGACTCCATGCTGGTAAGTAGTTGGTGGGGGAAAGGGGATCATGGGGGTCCCCCGCTAGGCCCCATCCCCTGCCTGGTCCCTCAACCCTCCGAGCACCCCCTGCCTGCTTTCCCAGTCCAGTCAATGGCTGCCCTGACCACCCCTAGCGTCCCGGCACATTAAAAAAAAGCGCCGCACTAACCAGATGCTGCAGCAGCCATCGGGGCCTCTGGGGGCTTTGGGCAGAGCCCCCCACACCACATGGGGCAGTGGGAATCGTGCCCCCAACTCTCCCAATCTGGCAGGAGCCAGTGAGTGTGGGGCTTTTTTTTTTTTTTAAGTGCTGGGGCTGGGCAGGGCAGCCATTGACAGGATTGGGGAAGAGGGCAGGGGATGGGACCTGTTCGGTTCAAAGATTCAGCCAATCGGGCGGTAGCCAAATCTCTGAATTGGATTCAGTCAAATCGATACAGGGGACAGTGATTCGAATCACCAGATCGAATCACTGTTCCCCAAATCGGCCAAATCCAAATCTGAAGCAAATACTAGCCATTTCGCACAGGCCTAATTAAAACCCTAGTCTTTTCTTGGCATCACTCATTATTAGCTTTCCCACCCCAGTGTGCAATGGACAAAATCTTCTTGGTCATCATCTTGACCGTCTAGATTTTTCCCTATATGTTTATATTATTATTTTACACACATCCTTAGTAATATGCAACTGGAACACACATTATTGACTGGAAGAACCACCAAGATCTATCACATTAGTGTACAAGAGAACACAATCAATAATCAGAATTACTGCCTCAGAGTTCTGTTTGCTGATTAGGATACGTGCATATCATTTTAATTATGCTTTAGTGTCCTAGCAAACAATTTGTAATACGTTCTGTAAGAAAAATTAGTTATAATGTAAGGCCTCCCTACAGCACCATCTATGCTATTAAACCTTTGAAAGATGGGATGAGACTTCCAGGTGTTTCATAAGAAAGATGAGGTTTGAGGATTACAGCAACAAAAAAGCAGCCAGCATAGTTTAGCTGTTTTTCAAAGTATCGATTTTCTTGCCTTGAAGGAAACCCTTCACTCAGAGTTCACCTATATCAGCATAAAATGAGTGTTCAGTTGGAAAGCTACCATAAACAAAGATGCTCCCAAGAGCTGAAACTGTGCATGTTATAACTGGATTGCAAGGTCAGAGATGATCCAGGCAGGGTGTGGGGCCTGAGGCAAATCAGCCTGTGCAGGGCTCCACCCCCCAATGCCCAGGACATGAAGAAGCTGGTGACAGATTTGGGGGGGGGGGGGGTTTTGCCAAGGGGCAGAAGGCAAAGCTGGGGGCGGAG
>NW_005843215.1:146072-150094 GCF_000455745.1 Alligator sinensis
CCCCCAATGCCCGAGGAAAAAAAAAAGGGGGTAAAATTTTGGGGGGGGGGGGGATTTTGCCAAGTGGTCAGATGCAAAGCTGGTGGCAGTAGCGTTGAGTCACCATGACTGCACTGCTTAGCTCCGCATGCCCCCACAAAGCGCAGGGCCTGGGGCAGTTGCCTCAATTGGCCCTCCCCCCCAAGGACAGCCCTGTGCAAGGTACTCCCATCTAAGTCTTCTTTCCCCACTTTCTTTGCTGGAAGGAAAATGCTTCCTTCTGCATACTCAACGTTGCTTAAATAGAAGTTTAAAAGATGACCTATGCTGGTACCTTTCTACACTAATGAAGGCTGCTGGCATAAACAAGACCTTTCCAAGTCAGTCCCCATATCAAGCAAACAAAAGTTTCATCCTCTGTTCTTTGAAATGCACTAAATGACTAGTGGTTGGAGTACAGGGACACCGACAAAAATTCAACCAAGTTCCTACATTGCTTCAAAATTTACCCTCTACTTAAATTCATAAGACAGATTTAAGATTGATCAGTAGAGCTTGGCACCCTTCCAGATGACTGTACCTATACTTAAAATCAGGAAAAGGAGTTAGATATGCATTTGCCCACACTCATCACCTTAATTCTGCCCCACCCCACTCAGCAATAGTGAAAGCCTCTGGGATTATACTGGATGTAAATCTGAGTTAGGGTTGCCTGATAATAAGGAGACAATGAGGACTGACTATATAAATGTGCCATTTATTGTAGTGTGTTGCATCCCAAAGAATTACGTTCTCACATTCAGCTGCACGCCCTCCAATTGCCCTGCAGTGTAGTAGGAACAGCTCTACTGAATGATTACACGGATTAGAAGCAGCAGCTTGCTGGGCTCACACTGTGATAGGAACAGAGGTTCATTTGCCCCAAAAGGATCATAGCCCCTTCGTCCCACTGTGCTGAGTTATGTGACTGGTATGGAGCAAAGGAGCACAATGGCCTATTGCCACAGGGATTTGTAGCAGTCTGGTCACAGATGCAACAGCACACAACAGGACACTTAACAACAGGTGAGGTCCCAGAGATCATCCTTATGATAGGGGTTAAGAGACAGAAATATCTGACAACTCTTAGCTGGCATGTACAGAGCAGATGAAGCTGCTGTATACAGACCAGGCACAGGATGCCCAGAACACACATTTTTCCTTAGCAAAAAACCAACTCAGTAGTTTCTCCGAGTCTCTGTGCTATTGCCATGCACTGCCCCACACCATCTGAAAGGTGAGTGTGCTACAAATGTCCATTAAGGGCAGGCTAAGGCATTAATCAAAGAGGACAGAGTTAAGGCTGCAAGGTGGGGTTGGTTTCTGAACTCTGCATTCTAGTATTTTAGAGGTTTTAGTATAGGTGACTTTCAAGACCTAAGGAGATACAAGGTACTGCTGATCAAGCTGAAAATCTGTGTTAAAAGTTTCGGGCAGTGAATTGTTCTTGTTTTTTGAGGGGGAAAGAGTAAAAAAAAAGTGGGAATTTCACTTCCACTGAGCTGCCAGCTCTACCCTTTTCCTGGTTCCCAAGCACACGGTTGGGTCGGAGTGGTTGTGGTGGTAAGTCTTTTTCTCATGTCTCTACACCACATCTGACCATTTTGTTACATATGCTTGTGCTTGTTTATTGTACTTTGCAAGAACTTTCATTGTATGCATGGCTTTGAACAGCAGGCACTGCAAGAGGTGTTGCATAGTCTGCCATAGTCACAGGTGGTTGAACTGATAGTATAGTCCCACTTCTTCATTAGTTCTTTGGAACGTCTCTCCAGTATGTAGCATTTGAGACATCACCACCTCTGCCATAGTTTCAGGTATTTTCTTTCACCTCTTGGTTCCACATCTGTAGTCGTGTTTCCTTGGGTGTGACATCGAGAAATTGGGTACTGGTGAGGAAGCTCCTGTGTGACTACAGATGTTTGTGTGCTGTGGGATGGTCATACAGCAGGTGTCTCGCATCTTCAGTTTGTCTCAGTTGTTCCATCTTGCTGGCCCCACTGCTTTTCTGATGTCAGGTGGAGCAATATCAGCCAGGTACACACTGTTTAGGCTGGCAGGCTTCAGATATCCTGTGATGCACTGGCAGCTATCATTAAGAATGGGGTTAAGGTGCTTGGTGTGTACAGATCTTTCCCATACAGGGCATATGTACTCAGCCAGCAGAAGAGAAGCTGAAAGCTAGAGTAGTGGTTTGGATATTTGAGGGGCTATCTCCCTATTTTGAGTTGGTGAACTTATAACGTTGTTACGAGTACTCACCTTTGCTTTTGTCTTCATGGTGTGTTCTTTGTATGAGAGGGTTCAATTGAGGGCGACTCCAAGGTAAACTGGATTTGGACAATGGGATAGTGAGGTCCCAGACCATGTAATGTTGAGATGGTGGCTGGCCCCATGGTTTTTCAGATGGAAGGCATGTGTTTTCGCTGGGTTTGTGCATAATTGGTTTTCAATGTAGTATGAGGTTAGGCTAATTAGTGCCTTGCTTGGGGATTTTTCAACATGGTCAAAGCCAGTGTTTTGGGCTGTTATGCACAGGTCATCTGCACAGATAAAGCATTTTATTTCCAAATCAACTGGCTGGTCATTCGTATGGTGGTAAGTGATGGGCTGTGAGCAGCAAAAAGGGACATCAAGTGAGAGTGAAGAGACTCAGATTCCACATTATGGACATGGAGAAGGGGTTCTACACAGGACAGCTGCAAAGGTGAAGTGGCTCATTCGTCTCAATCTCCCTCTTTTATTCCCCAAAATCCAACCCAGCTCACTGTAGTGGCATACCAAATTTCAAGTTCACTCTATGACCTGGTTATATAAATGAGCTACTGCAAGGTATACTAGGGTGTAGATTAAAAACACATTAGCTACTTTGTGTTAAATACTTGTGTGCATGCTCTTACCCCATGATAAACATGTGGCATCTAACCACTCCATGAAAGGTGGATTTAGACATTTAATGCAAGGTAAGAACTTGCACACAGACAGCTACTTTGGAGTACCTTGCATGCAGTAAGTCTATCTTACCTTGCAGTACTTTGTTTGTGTAGCTGTGCCCTTACTATGTACGTGTTTGGAGCTTTTTTACAATTAAAACTTGTGATATGGGGAACCCAAGGAAGCCCATGATCAAACAACCCATGCTTGAACCACTAACTCTATCCCAAGTCCGATTCTCAATATGGTGTTGGGATGGCAGCACCATGGCTGAGGTTGTACTAGGAATTTCAATTGTAACAGGGATGAAAAAGACCCACCAAAATTGTTTCAGTCAGAATACCTATTTAACACATTTATTGTATTCTGTATCCTGCCTGATTTTTCTATCGTTTGAGGTTGGCTATGACTGTTTCAGGAAAGGGCCATAAGTTTTCTAGCCTCTGATACTACCTTCCATGAGGGGCCCTTGCAGAACTCAGACAAAGAGCAAATAATGTGCACAGCATACATTCTTAGAACACCACCAAAGGCAGCACCTGAACTCTGAAGCACTTCATGTCATTAGCCAAAGCACATCAACCTTCAGACACCCACTTCCTTACATCAGACTGCCTAAAAATTCTCTTGGCTTGCACTAGAATCCCAGTTGTGCTGCACAGGTCCAAATTACTCCTTGGCTTATTAGCTTAGCTCAAGTCATGCTGTTG
Organism: Alligator sinensis; assembly: GCF_000455745.1. Lineage (NCBI taxonomy): Eukaryota > Metazoa > Chordata > Crocodylia > Alligatoridae > Alligator > Alligator sinensis. The sequence continues at coordinate 149,735 of NW_005843215.1, forward strand.
ATCCAAATTTTACTCTAATTTTCTCAAAGATGCTGAACACTAGCTGAGATCAATCCTGAGAAGGTGACAGCATTTTGGCAAAGATCTGAGCTAGTTTGAACTTCAGGTGTGCAACAAATAGTTGCAAGAACCATAACATTGTCACGTTATTTTTTTAAAATGTTTTCTTTGAAGGAAGCTGTATCTTGGCAAGTCCTTGCCCAGACAATGTCAAACTAAATTGTCACAACCCAAAGTTGTGGATTTTTTGATTGTGTGTGCTTCGGCACCACTAAATTATGTTCCCGCTGAATTGGAGCTCTTTTGCACGACGGAGTGTTCTGTTGTTATGGAGAACCCGCATACAGAAGAGTGCTTCCC
>NW_005843215.1:150441-162188 GCF_000455745.1 Alligator sinensis
TTTAGAGTCCTCCAACGAGGATTGAAGCGGAGCTGTACCTGGGAAACTGACCAGCCTACACCGCGACCATCTCCGGTGTAAGTAAATAATCTTTTCAATCAACCATTACGCCTCCGTGACTGATTCTAGCTCAAGCGTACTGCTCCACCCCGCGACTTTTCTCCGGCCCCGCGTGCCCGGGCTGCCGGCCACAGCCCGCGTGCACACAGACGGGCCCGGCTCGCACCCGGCGAGGACGGGACCGGGAGCCGGCCCGCACATAAATCAGTTAAGATATGGTCTCATCCTTAATTATAGTAGTGCTACCACCCAGTCCAATTTATGCAGCTTATATAGTCTTGAAAGTATGTAAACTAAAAGTATGAAGATTAGTCAGTTAACTTTCAATTCTGAGGTAGGTGTTTCCAATTCACAGATGGTAGGAGAGGCATTTTACATGAAAAGGGTGGGTGTAAATTTAAATTTTCATTATATCTGTGCACAATGCTGCAAAGAAACTTATTCTGCTTTAAACCACACTTATTTCTGTTTTGTCAGAATCAAATAGGAATCAATGTAAACTAAACCAAAATAAGTTTTCAAACAGGGACAAATCCATGTTTATCACAGTGCACGGGCACAGGAACAACTTATGAGGTAAGCTAGGATGTAAACTTCTATCATCAGTTACTCTAAGGTAATTACCTATATGCAAGCTGTTACTCCATACTATGCTACACCCCACTTTTCACTGAAGAGTCACAGGATAAGAGCCAGGCACATCGGCATGTTGCTGTACAGCAGCTGTCACACTGAGTTCACTCCATAGTTTACCTAATGGTAAACTCATTCATGTTGTCGTACCTTAAGTCATTTTTTTAAAAAACCCAAACAAGTTTTAAGTTAACTCTCATGTTGACTGGGTTAAGTAACATGGCTAAAATCACAGCCAGAAACAAGAGCAGAACCAAATTTGAAATCAGGAGCTTCTGGCTCCCCCATCATATGCTCTGTCCAGATAATATTGTGCCCATCCAGACAAAGCTAGCTGTTCTTTTATGTCAGATAAGTTTTACCTTAACCTCTGCAGCCATCTTATCATTTGCAAATCCATCAACCGAAAGCTGGAAAGAGAAAAAACATTTAGGTTAGGGGAACTTTAAAAAATATAGCTGTTTAGATGTGCTAAATTATATGCCCAACATTTTCCAAGTAATTGAGCATACCTTTATTAGTCTGGATATTAAGAATCCACCCTGGTAACGGTTATAAAGTTCTTCCCAGTTATCCTTTACAAATTTCCAGGCAGCTTTTCTCCCCTGCTTGCTGCCTCCAGCTACTCCACCAATAACAGACACAGTGTCCTGGGGACGTACCTCTTCCTGCAAAGAAAGAGGAAGCACCCATTCAAGCAAGTTGTCTCAAAGTTTCCCAAAGACTCTGTCATAAAACACACCAACTCTGAAGACAGGGAACCCAACTCAATCTAATCTGAGCATTAAAAATGCCAATATGCAAGGCAACACCTTTTAGCCCTCTTGATACCCCCATCTTCAGAAATCTAGGCAGTGAGGACACAGGTGGCCAACCTGCAGCATGAATGTCAAAAATGACAGGGGAAGCCTCTATGTGTGGCACACAGCAAACTAGGAAGGAGACGGGCAATACAGCAGCAGATAGGGCAGGGGACAGAAAGAAGAATAGATCAGGCTAGGGAGGGGAACAGAGTGGCACTCAGAGGATGCAACGCTAATTTATGGCACACCTACCAAAAAGGCTGGCCGTCCCAGCTCTAGAAGACTGGCAACCAGGCCAGTGAATAGTGGGTCCTTCTCAAAAGTAGCTATAACACTACATCCTACCACAGGTCTCTCCACTTCACCCTGTGATCTCCCATGCTTTCTACACAATCTCCCTTCCTGTGAAGTAAGGAAGCATCAGCTTTCCTGGTAGGTAACTTACTGAAAGTGCAAAGGTGAGAACTTTTTGAATCAGTTCAGGTTGAGAGATGGCTCCGAGAACTCGTTCAATCCGGTTCTTCTCCTCCTGCATATCTGCTTGTTTGTGAAGCTGCAAGGAAAAAGGACAAGCATTAACATACTCACAGCTTAGGAACACATGCCATGTGGGATCATATCCATTATTAATAAAACTCCTATGCTACACTGGAGCTGCAGGGCTGGCATTCAAGGATAGCTTATTATAATCTGAACCTATGGTATCACACTGCTTGTGAATATTTTTACTATTTTCCACATTACATATCCAGTAGCAGAGTGTGTTGCCAATTGGGAATCAAAACTAATTCACCACTTCATTAATATAAGGACAAGGAGAACTACTCCTTTGAGCAATGGTATATGCAATAGCCCACTAGATGGCACTTTAACACTGTGTGAGACCAAAGAGTAGCACAGCAAGGCCTTGTTTTTCACATCACCTTCAGAAGATGAACTACTTGGAGCAGTTTGCAGGGTGGAATGTTTAGTTCCTGCCTATGCAAATGGATAGAGTTGAGAGGAGCATAAGGCAATATAACTGTCCACTCACCTTTAGCATAGTGTCTAAGGTAGTACTATCTCCGTGCTTCAAAACTGTTACATATACCTAAGAATGAAAGGAACACAAAGCATGAAAGAACTTCATAAACAAGCTTTTAGAAATAGAAAGCTAAGCTACTTCAGCAAGAGATGGGAATAAGGATAACTGGTGTACAGGCAAGGTACAATAGGCAATTTTTACAATGAAAATCATCTGCAGTGACAAACTCCTCTCCTCACTGGTGTGCAGCCAGATTTTGGAGAGGTTTACTAATCCTGAAAGCACTGGTACTGGTCTAATGTTGTCACAAAACAGACATATTTTTAAAATCCACTTTCTCCTTGTCCTCAGAACCTCAATTCTATCCTAATTTTGGCAGCGCCCACCTCAAGGAACACCAAAGCTAAAAAAAAAAACCAAAACCCACTGCTTTAAAGAATGTTACTAAACTTTAATCCAGTTACAGAATTGGAAACCTGTTTTGGCTGTTAATTTAAAGGGTGGACTGGTGGTGCCTACAGAAAATTTCAAAAAGAAAATCCATGGTGAAGTGATTCTCAGTTAAATAAGGGTCACTTTTCCTGAGTCTGGTAACTCAAGAGGAATTTGGTCTGAAAACTACTGCCTTGATCTAATCCATTCTTTTTTGGCATTGACCCCAGACCACTGCAACTCTGAACCCCTGGTTTGAGAACTGATACAATAAGGGTTTTCATGACATTGGAAACCTTTTTAATGCCCTAAATAGTATCCAAGTGAAAGATTAAAAGGTCTCAATTAAGTAGGTTAACCCACTAGTGACAGATGTATATACACTCTTATAAGCCTTCATTTATCTGGCTGTCTGGAGACAGCCAGTAGTGTAAGAGGTTAAACTGAACTACTGTCTAGGAGCTAGCAACATTCAATGTAGGACAAGGCAGAAATGCATTTAACAAGCAAGTCTTAATGCTGCAACAGTGATTTTTTTTTATTTTGCTAAAGGGAATGAGGATGAATTCACCAACATGTTCCAAAGAACTGGTCTGGACCGTAATCCTGCCAGAAGCAAAATGCCAAAAATAAAAGGGCTTGTTGGACCAAGGTGGAGATCTGCTCTGTACAAACCTAAGCCAGAGATAAAATTGAAAGCAGAAAGTGCTGCAAAAATATTAATTCTGGTCACTGTAACTACAAAAGTTGAATACAAAACAAAGGACTAAGTCAAGAGTAGGATGGGATCCTTCAGAAGTTTGAGGTAACCTACAGGACTTCTCAGGTCAGCAGACAGGATGTGCTTTCCTTCCACATGGTCCTTAAACCGGCGGCGTGCTTCTTCTAACGTTGCCTTATGCCCAGCTTTTCCTAGTTTGCCCAAAACCAGGCCCCTCAGAAGTGCATCTAGATGACCTGATAAACAGGAGTGGAGAGAAAAAGAAAGACAGTAAGTTAATTTGGGGCATAAACAGTTGAATTCACAAGATACTTAGCACATACAGACATTGAGATAAGATGTAACTGCATAACTCACTTCCCTCCCTCATATTTGAGACTATCTATAGAAAATAGGCTTTTTCCACTCCCATGATTCTGATTTGAGAATGCACTGCTTTTTTAAAAAGGGAAATGATAGGAGGGTCATGGGAAGGGGATTTCACAGGCTAGACATAGTTAGATCTGCAATCTGCATTATCTGATGACCCATATAATGTCCAGTCAAGCCTTAAGTGCTTTGCTATATTGTGACTCAGATTGGTTAGGATAAGTAAAGCATGCATGGATATTAGATACATAAGATTTCTCTTCAGCCTTGTAAGTGTTTGCATTATCAGATGCAGACCCATAGTTTCTTTTCAAGGTACAGAAAAACAGACTAGAAAGATCATAACTTGTCAGCTCTCCAACTGTGACAGGAAAATATGAGAATTTTTTTCTAAAGATACTAACAGCCGTGCCACAATTTGTCAATTTTTCATCCTTCAAATTCTTAACCACATAGCACTCTCTCAAAACACTATTCTATTATGTTATGCAAATTAATATCTCCTACCTTCTCCAGGTTTGGGGTCCCATCCAAGTCTCTCCCCTATGGGTGAAAAAACATCTTTCACGAACACCTGGATTTCCTCATAGAAGTCTGTGTGGGACAAGAGAGTTGAGAGAATCCCCAGGTTACAGCTCAGGTCGCTCCACACAGTATAATTGGGCTCATTCACAAAAGCCTCCATGACTTTTAGAACCTCTACAGTGCTAATGATTCCAGCTCGGGCCTGGGAGAGGAAAAGACACAGATTAATCTCATCTCCGAATAGCACTGATGCATTCAACAGTTCACCACAAAAATCTAACATTCTTCCCTCTTCTTGGTCTGCAGTACTGGGGTGGGTGTGTGGGCAAATTCTACTGAAAGTCTTACCTGCCTGCTCAAAACACTCAGTGCTTTTCACACACAGAAAAAGCAATTTTAACAAAGGATATAAACCCCATTTTACAGATGGGAAAACTGAGGCAACATAGTTAAGGGACTTTCTCAAAGTCACTAGTATTCAACCAGAGCACCAAAGACCACTGATACTCAAGATACTGCTTCTACTGAAATCTAATTTTAGACTAAAAAGGGTGTTTAAACATGCCTACATTTACTTGCTATCATTTATTATGTTTACTTTTTTGGCTGTTGCTCAGTTCGGACAGTGTAACTAGAGAGGTCAGTTTCAATTCCCAGTTCTCATGCACTGGCACAAAACTGTTACACTTCTAGCACTGCAGGGAAACATCTACATAAGTGCTTAAGAGTATCATGAAAACGTTTCTATTCCCAGTGCAACACTTGACAGCATTCCCTTAAAAACTGCTGCCTAAACCATGACAAACTTTACAAGCTTTAGCCCATTCCTACCTCTATTAAATTGCAGGAAGTCAATGCAGTCTCAAATTGTATTTAAAAGCCCTTAACTGACTGCTGCCTGGCAACGCAGTGTGGCTTCAGTTACAGCAGCTAACAGGTCCAAAAGCCCACCTCATGAGATATTTGTGTATTCTAAGAGGTGACAATCAGAAGCTGGTGCATCTGATTTTAACACTAATCTCTGCTTTTACATAGTGAGAGTCGAAAACAAGTCACTTCTTCAGCAACAAGCCCATTTCAGGAAAGAAAGAAGGGGAGTGATAACTTCACAGTTAGTGCTCAAATCCTCCACAACAGCAAAAATAAGTATGTAATATGGGGGCATGAAATATTTTTCCCCACCAAGGAAAGACAGTGGACAGACTCTTTGGACAAGCCCTCTGCTCAAATCCCTTGCAGGAAGTCAGGAATATTTCCTGACTCAGCTGAAAAAAGCCAGGGGAAATTTTCAAATATTTTCAGTTCATAAAAAAACTCAAGTGTAAAACATCCCCGCAGGGAAAACAGCAAAACAGAGTTGTAGGCTCATATTTGTGCCACAGGATTTAAGTCCGTCATGCAAGTTGATGCTTGTCAAGCTAATCGTATATATATGCAGAAATTGCAAAGGTGCTTCGCCTCCAGGAACTGAGCCTGGCTCTTCAGATACTATTTTCTACAGTAACTGTGGTTTGATTATTAGTCATTCACAAAGCAGACCACACAGGGTAGGATAAGGATTGCTCACCAGAGAGAAGAGATCGTTCTGCAACCCAAGTCTGTCCACAGGGGGTAGGGTGAGATCTTTGATCGCTGGTATTAAACTCTCCAGCATGTCAGGGCTATATTTAGTACGATAAAACCCTACTGTTCCCAGGTTTAACTGAAATGCACCAAAACAAAAACAATAACAAGTTCATTAGCACAGAACAAAGAAGCCAACACGCTGTCCTTCTGGACTACACAGAAACAGTTTTCTAACTTCCATATATTTCAGTGTTTTGCAGGAAAATCAGTCACAGTCATTGAAAAGGTCACAACTTTCTTGTAAGCAAGAATTTAGAATTCCTAGTAAGGGAGAGGAAAGAAAGCCAAGATCTGAAATAAAGCACACAAAAGGAGAGAAATATAGGAAGGCAGGATGATGAGGCAAGAGCTCTTGGGCTAATAATGACGAATTTGTATACCGGAAACAGAGGCTATGGTTAAACTAGAGGAGAAGAGAAGAGAAATTGGTTCAGGGTGGGGTGGACTTAATTCAGGGAGGGTTACATCAAAGAAGACAATTTTGAATTGAAGTCTGAAATTAAATGTGTTAATAGACCTGAAGGGGGATGGGTCAGTCTCGTCACATGTCTGTCTCTAGGAAAGCAAGGTACAGAAATGGTGTTAGAACAGGGATGGGCAATTATTTTGGCTGGAGGGCCACTTAACGACTTTTAGCGAGCAGTCAAGGGCTGCAAGGGTAGCCTGCCCCTTGATGGGTGCCATGTCCCCGGTTGCCATCTTGGCCCTGAAGTCCCACCCCTATCCCCTGACCCCCGCTACTGGAAATCCCTCCCCTTGCCCCCAGAAGTACTCCTTTTGGGAGGAGGGTTTGCCATCTTGGAATCAGAAAAAACACAAAATCATGTAATAAGTATCAAACATCTACTACAAAATATTTTAACTATTTCAAAAACATTTTTGTCCTAATTTATGTGTTTGTGTACTGTATATAGAGGAGATTGCATAATAGCTCAAAATAAAATCTTACTCTTGTATATTATGTGTGAGGATGGGGGTGTATGTATGGTGGGCATGGGATGTGTGTGGGGGTTGTGAATATAGTAGTGTGCGCACATAGGCACCCCCCCACACACACTCCCCTGCCCCCATGGCGTACAGTCCCCACTCTCAGCGGCAGCAACAGCACCAGGTAGTGGTGGGCCCTTGGGGTGCCCATGCCCTGTGGCACCCCCTAGTGGTGGCTCTGGCTGAGTCCCAGGAGCTGCACATGGCAGCAAAGAGCTGGCCTGACCCGGATGTGGCGGTAGAAAGCTAGCCAGGCCCGATGGCATGCAGCTTCCTGCTGGAGTGCCAGGAGCCAGGGGGAGCCACTCACCATCAGGCTGGGCTGGCTTCATGCTTTCACGTGAGGCTCCTAGCACTCCAGCCACACATGGAAGCACAGAGCCAGCCTGGCCTGGCTTGACTCAATGGCACGTGGCTCCTGGCAGCAGTGCCAAGAGCCCCACATACCTGGCCTGGCCCAATGGCACGTGGCTCCCAGACCGAATGTCACTCCAGCTGGGAACCCCACATGGTGGCACGGAGCTGGCCCCACCCAATCACGCACGGCTCTGTGCGGCTCCTGATACCACAGCCGGAATCCTTAAACCATCAGGCTGGGCCCGTTCCGTGTCTTCACGTGGGGCTCCCAGCTAGAGTGCTGGGAGTCCCATGGAAGTGGAGGCACAGACCTGGCCCAACCCAATAGTGCACAACCTCTGAAAGCCCACACCTCCTACTGGCTTTCAGAGGGGCAGCCATGGGCCTGTAATAATTGTCTTTTGGTGGGGCCCCATAGGCCAGACAGAATGGTCCAGCACGCTGGATCCGGCCCCTGGGCTGTATTTTGTCTGCCCACATTAGAACCTAGAATGCTTTAATGTGGAGGCTTCATAAAAAGGGACGGAATGTAGACAAGCATCTAAACATTAAAGAGAAGATCAGAAGTGCTGCACCTAACTTCACTCTACAACTAAATCCAGTTCTGATATTGGTACTGTTACTGCACCTTCAGGAACCATTCACATCTTGCAAATAAAAATTTGCAGAGATCTCTTTCCATTTCCCGCAAAAAAGAAACATGTTCAAAAGTGATTCATGGTAAGTAGGCTGAATAAATTGTATATCATCTGATGTAAAATTACATGGCAATGATTCAAGGCAACTGGATCAGATGGCTTAACAATGCTGAAGTAGAAATTACCTCAACAACGCTTTGAAAAATTATCACCCAGTTAAGACAGACAGAAGTCTCATACTCTGTTGGTGTTACTCCATTTTAAATCTCTTACAATGCCATCTGTTAAAATCTAAATAAAACAGTATTTATCCTTCACCTAGGAGTCCAAAGTCAAAATCTCAGAAAAATATTACCATGACTGAAGCAAAAAAAATGTTTGAATTACACAGGATAGGAGATTAAGGAAATTAAAAATGAAGCTCTATACTGGAAAGAGACAAATAAAAAAACTGGGGTTCCAGATGTGCCCCACTGACTCCATGTCAAATAATTTCAGGGTCTGTCCATTCTAGCACGACAAAAGTAAAAGTAGCATAGCATAAAGATACCTCATCTATGAAATGAGTAAACTAATACTAGTAAGTAGACTAGTACAGGTCAGTGCACACTAATATAACCTGCTTCAAAACAACATGATTTACATGCAGATATATCTCAGGACACCAGAGCAAACAGTTTGTTGCAGGGCAACCTACCCCAGTTTGCAAGTCTATGCCAGTACAACAGGTTTCCATTGATGTACATACACTGATGCCTCAAAACACAGCAAAGGGCTGGCATCAGTTCACAACTGTTTTCAAACTGCCATCTCTGAAAATTCACCTTGGACTGCGCTGGGTTCTTTCCTCGTCAGGCATCACTGACCATCAAAGACATTGCAAGGGCGAGTCTTGCTTTGACTATACAAAACTCTTAACAGGGAAAACCTAGCTTGGTTCTCTAATCCCAGGGTACATATATGGCCTGATAGATGGAAAACAAATACATTTGATATGGAATCTGTGAAAGACTAACCCACAATGTCATTTTAGAGTCATTCCTTAGAGCGCAGCTCTAACTCGATTATTTCTTAACCTAAGGGGCTCATGTGACAGCAATCTCAGCAGATAATCATCTTTCAGTTTTGAGGTATTAAACAGTACATATGAATAACACTCATTTTTTTATTTGCAGATTTGTAGTAGCCTGGTGATAGCCAGTAACAAAGCATTCAGACTAACAAAAAGATAAACAGGACCATTTTTGCTCAGGATAGGCTTTAGCTAAGCTATGGTTGCTATGGGAATACACAAAAAGCCACCACATTTCAATTCAAAAGCTGCCTCAGTTTGATGGCATCACTCAGCTGTTCTGGGCTTTAGCTCCTAATTGCTGCAAGTCAGTGTTGCCCAGGCCATTGTTAAAAAGGCAACTCTCAAAGGAACTGGACCTTACTAAGCAAGTGTTATGGAGCACTGCCAATAAAAGGCAGTTGCAGACAGACATCACCAAACACAAAGTGAGATGAGAACACAACAGGTAGCAGGAAAAGAAACTGAACAGCCCTCAAAGCACTACAGAACATCTCAATGAGACTGAAACTAAGTCCCTTGGATACGCCCCCTCTGTGCAAACTCACCTTCACCCACTGGTCTGGTTTAACGTCTTTCAACACCACTGTCAGCTCTGACTTGTCCATCAGCACTTGCATTTTGGCACAGGTGGGGTCATCACTTGTACAAATACTTATGGGAATCATCCACAGTGAGCAGTCCTCCCCTAAACAAGGGAAGAGAAAAGAGAAAGGCCTGAGGGAAAAAGGAATGCAAAAAACAATACAATACTGAGACGTTTCACCTGATGTAGCAAATTTCAACAGTAGCAGCCTCCACACGACTGCTTAAAGCAACAGCTTATTTTGAGAAGTCAAAAAAATTCTGTGTTGAAAAGATTTAAGTTATAAATACAAGCTTGACCTTGCTCTCATACAAGGAGTTTTTACTTGGTTACGGATGCAAGTCTAACAGATTCCTATCCCATATACTTCTTAAAACTTGAAGTTAAGCATCTAAACCAGGGGTTGTCAACCGGGTGTATGCGGGAAGGCCTTTGGGGGTATGCATGGGCAGGGGACCAAGTGCCGTCACCCACCACCCCGTGCCAGCGCCTCCGAGGAGTAGGGACAGGGCGGGGCAAGAGTAGCAGTGCCCCTCTGTGGGCCGCACAGGCACCACCCAGCCGGCCAGACATGGGGGGGAAGGAGGGTGAAAGCTCGCATGCGGTGGCTGCCACTGCTCCATATCTGGCTGCACACCACCCCTTCCCCCCCACTCCATGTCCGGCCACCAGGGGTACACTTATTTAAAAAGGTTGAAAACCCCTGATCTAAACATATAGGGCACCTATACATGTGCCAGACTTCTGTAGGACACTGAATACACATGATGCTGTGGGAGCTTTAATTAGAGGTGCTCTCAGAGCCACTTTAATTAAAAGCTCTCCCCTCCACCCCAGAGCACATAAATTCTAGAAAAGGCACCTGCCCATGTAATCAAACAGTGCAAATGTTGCCTGCTGTTGCATAATATATGATGCACATTGGACTTCTGTTAATCCTCATCTTACCAGTATACGGTCCACTGGCACAGAATTTCTTCTGGACTAACTTCAATACTTTGTCCTCTTCTTGCTAAAAATGGAAAATTAATTCTATAGGAGCATTAACAAGTTTAAGAGCTTTCACAATTAAAGAATATTCCCATGAAAACCTCAGAAAAACTGCAAAATGGTGTTTTCTAAAAAAAAATGTTAACCTCTACTCCCACTGTCCAAACTACTGAGGCTGAAGGCTCTTTTCTAGAAAACAGCAAAACTAAAAGCTGATATATAGTATATTATCCAGTAAATTCAGTGAGTCCCAGCATACTTAGATTGAGAGAATTTAAGGCCAGAAGGGACCATTTGATCATAAACTTTTTCTTCCTGTATAACAGTAGGCCAAATTTCACTCTTTTAAACCTGTATTAAGCCCAATAACTTGCTTCTAACTGTAGGATAATTAACTTGGCTAGTGTATCCTTCCAGAAAACGGTCTTCCTGATTTGAAAACATTAGAGAGAGAGAGAATACAGCACTTCCTTTGGGAGGTTGTTCTAACAGTTATTCACTTTCCTTGTTAAAACCACGTCCCTTTTTTATTTTAATTTGTCTCACTTTTGCTATGTCTTACTGATTGTTCTGCCTTTCCCAACAGAAAATACTTGGTACTAATTTTCCTGAGATGGTATTTGTATAACGTTGTCAAGTCACCTTTGGAACTTTATGATACACTAAATGGTCTCTCTGCTCTCTCCGAGACCTTCAAATCTTTCACTAAGACATCTTCACCAGCTCTCAAGAAAATTATCGCTTTTTTCTGCATGCTCTCCAATTTTTCAACATCCTTTTTAAAATGTGGACAGCAAAACTGGATGCAGTGTTCCCTTGTTACCTCACTACCACCACGTACAGAGCTAAGCCACATCTTACTTCCATTTATACATCTGCAGGTCATGCTAGCTTTTAGCCATAGCACCAACTGGGAGCTCCTGC
>NW_005843215.1:162219-170959 GCF_000455745.1 Alligator sinensis
TGAACTGCTTTCACTATGACCCCTAAATTATTTTTAAAGCCTGTTTTCCAGGATGCAATCATCATTTTATCTACGTAGCCCGCACACTTAGTTTCATGATGCAAAGCTTGGAATTTGACTGTACTAAAACATTGTTTGGGTTTATATTACTCCTGTTGTCATAATGTCTCATTCCATCAATCCATTTCCTCCACAATTTTAATCAGTGATCAAATATAAAATCACTTCCAAATTAAATATAAAATTACTTCCAAATCATGAATGAAAAAAATTGATCTGAAAAAGTCTATAGAAATGGTGAATAGTATCAGTAGTAGTAATGAACCCTGAGAAACCCCACCACAAACATTCCCATTCAATATTTTGCCTTGCAATAAGCATAAATGGGCATATTTAACAGGCCTGTGCGAAGCAGCTAGTATTCACTTCAGGTTCAGATGATTCAGGGGACAGTCATTCGATTCGGTGATTCGATCTGGCCAAATCACCCAGGCCCATCCCCGACTCACTCTCCCAACTTGGCAATCCACGGGCCCCAGCTCCCAGCACTTGGGGGGGGGAAAAAGGCCCCAACTCAGCAGGTGCTGGTGGGCAGGGGGACAATCCCCACTGCCCCACTCTGCATGAGCCCAACCCCCCCTGCTCCCCCAGCCCCCGCATGGCTGCCCTGTCCACCCCAGCTCCAGCCCTTTTTAGAAAAAAAATCCAAAACCCCGCACTTATTGTTCCTGCCTGGTGGGGGGGACGATCCCCACTGCCCCCCGCTGGCCTGTGCCATGTGGGGGGCTCTGCATGAGCCCCCTGAAGCACTCCAGGAGCAGAGTCCCAGGGTTTTTCTTGTTTTCTTTTTTTTCTTAAAGGGCCAGAGCTGGGGCGGGCAGGGCAGCTGGGGGGGGAGGGTCAGGGGGCTTGTGGCAGAGCCCCCCACATGGCCTGGGGCAGTCAGGGGTAGCAGGGATCACCTCCCCACCCAGCAGCACCCGGTGAATGGGGCTTTTTTTTAAAGCACCAGGAGCTAGGCATGGTTCCTCCCTGCATCTCCATCCCCCGTCCCCCACCCCTACTTACCAGCTCTGAGTCGGGCTGCAGCTCCCTGCTGCAGCCACCAGGGCCTATCCGCATCATCGAAGCTCTCCAAATCTTTTCCGAAGATTCAGAGAGCTTTGAATCAATTCAGACCTTTTAATTGGTTCCCTGATTCAATTCGGAGATTCAGCCACCAAATCTCCGCAGAATTGAATCAGCTCCTGAAGCTTCACACAACCCTAATATTTAAGCTCCATTCTTAAGAATTGCCTCCAGCTGTCCCTTAATAATGAACTCCCCTCTCCTACCCAAAATGAAGTTCCCAGCTTGTTCTATATCCTCAGGCAAGGGAAAGTGGAAGGAAGGCAGGTGAAATTCAAATGTATCCAGTACCTATATGAATATTTAATGAGAATTCACAGGGCCACTAGCCAGAGACTCCCCTACTCTAAAACTGACACACTGTAACCATGGAGGGAGGGAGGGGAAGAGAAGACTTACCCAGAGTCTTTAATCTAATACATTTGAAACAAAAAATGCAGCTTGCATATGGTAACCATTAGGGGTGTGCAAAGCAGGCCGTATTCGATTTGGAATCGGCCTGATTTGGGGGACAGTGATTTGATTTGTTGATTCAGATCACTGTCCCGATCTGATTTGGCTGAATCTGAAGTTTCGATGCTGATTCAGAAAAATCAGCGATTCGGCAATAGACACAGATTTAAATGTTTTTTCTATATACCTTGAAGTACCAGGCATGACTCGTGAACTCTGAGATGGTGGGGTAGATGGAGCGTCCCACAGGAGTGGGGGGGGAGGCGCCCTGCATGCTCAGCAGCGGACCCCAAGGTACTTCTGGTCTACTTCCAGGTCCGCACTCTTCCTCTCCCCTGGCTCAGCGGCTGCGGGGGGAATCCGAGAACCCCCTCCGACCCATGAGGCACAGGTCACCGAGCCGGGAGAAGGGTCCCCCATGCGCTCCATGGCAGACCTGGAAGTGGACCGGAAGTGCTTCTGGGATCCCCCCCTATGCTCCCATGGGACGCTCAATCCACCTCACCTTCTCAGTGTTCACGAGCCGCTTGGTACCTTGAGGTATACAGAAAAAACATTTAAAACTGTGTCTATGTCCAAATCATTGAATCTCTCCAAATTGATTTGGAGGGTTTCGATTTGGAGAAATTAAAGGGTCTCTTGATTCAATTCGGATTTGGAGATTCGGCCGCCAAATTGGGCTGAATCTCCACCAAATCAAATCAGCGACCGAAGCTTCGCACAGCCCTAGCAACTGTTGATACTGCCTGATTATGTAAAGAAACTGAAGCTTAGAGTCAGACAAAAGACGAAAAGAAGCAAAGAAAAGTGTTAGTTTTTGGAAAATCAGGCACAAGAGAATCCAATTATGGCAATGGTGAAAACTCCCAAATAAAAGGGAAGCAGATTTTTGGTGCTTAGAAGGCCTATACAAAAAAAAACCCCAACTAGGCTCAGGAAGCTATTTTCTATTTACTCTAATTAACAGGAACAATAGAATTCATAACCATGAAAGATTGCCAATTACTGTAATACAGAGGTTAGATTAAATGTTTGGAAGAAATGGTATTATTCATATACCATATTTTACAGGTGAACTTCCAAGATAGAGAGACATAAAAGTATTTACCCTAATATAGAGTAATGGACAGTAAAAGGAGAAGACAGCTCTGCAGAGTGTGAAAAGGGTATGAAGCTTTCAGTGGCTTGAGGATTGACAAACCTATTAAATAGACATGAGTTCTAAAGACAGACATGCTCACTAAAATGCATTCAGGAGTACAGTCCAATTTCTATTACATTCAGCCAAACCTCTTCTACTGAAAGGGAGTAGTATCCAAATTTATAGTAGCTATCTGAAGTATTAGCTTCTCTCCTACTAGAGCTTGGATATATTAGCTACATAGTGTGGTTTCTTAAAGTCTGTTACAGCCAGGCAACTTGTGACAGACAGCATTTTTTCCCAGCTTTGCTAATTCTTCAGGGATCCTAATTCATCCATGAGAAACTTGAGCCATGTTATTCTCAATTCATTCATCATATTATCTTTTATATTACTTGGAATTATGCTTTGTCATGTAATAACCTGTATTTCTGAAGAATGGAAATCTGGGTTCAAACTTACAGAAAGCAAGAAGACAAAAGTCTGGAATGACTGGCAATGACCAACAGTGTGTTTTGAGTGCTCAGAAACAATATCTCTAAATGTTAATCAAAACTAAATTCTACTTTTTTCACTTAAATGTACTTCTAAAGAGGGAAGCATAGAACTTGGAAAGAGGGTTCAAGGACCATTAGAAATAATGTAAGAACTGACAAATTCTATAGTAAATGTTCTTCACATTGCCATGGGCCAACATTCCTACCTGAAATCAGATGAAAACAAGTTAACTATATGTTTGCAACATAGCATGGCACAAAGAAAGGTAAATGCAACTTTGGTTAACAAATCAGAGGAGAAGCCCTACTAAAACCTGGGATATTACCCTTAGGATATGGACAGGTATCCAGCTCCAGCACAAAGGATTTCCAGGAAATTCTTAGCACTAGGAAAACAGGAAATAGGAATTACAGGTATTCCAGCCCCATGGCTGGAGAACTCATCTTTGAAGCATGTGTAGCGCTCTGGCCAAGGGGCATTAGATGGCTACTCCTTAGGTCCCCTTCCTCCTCACAGGGAGCCTAAGACTGATAAATGACAACCTGGGGGACAAGTTCTCTCCACCCCTTCACTCCCATAGTGATGTTACCAAAGTTCCAGCACTTGCTAAGGCTCTTGGCAGGGGCAGGGAAATTCTCTAACCCTAAACCTATCTAAAGCACGGTTAGTGTCACAGTCAGCACTATGATAAGTTCTCTTATGCAGGATTTTTTTTCCAAGTGGTTACCCCGGTCAGTACTAGATCTAAATGGTGCCAGCGTCCTAATCTTGGATGTTTCCTTGATGTCTTTCTTGTAATTTTCCCAGTGATGCAGTCTGCTGCAAAGTTAGAATCAATGTCAAAAAGATCCACTGTAACAAAACTATTAGACACCCTCAGATAGACTTCAGCCCAACTAAAGACATAGAAAAATGCCGACTATTCAGTGAAGAAATTGTGAAAGCAAGTTTACCTAACAACTCAGTCACCGAGGCTTGGGAAAGCTTAAAAACCTAACATGTATGATGCCGCTGTAACAGTGCTTGGCAAAAAACGCAAGAAAAATGCAAATTGGTTTGAAGAGCACTCTAAAACTCTTCTACCACTGGTTGAGAACAGAAGGACTGTGCTAATCAACTATGAGAAATCTTCCAACACGATAACCCTAGGAAATCTGAGAAAGGCTCTAAGAGAAATGCAAAAGGAGGCTAAGAGGTGTGCCCAAGTTTTTGGCTGAAACACTGTGATGATATTCAAAAAGCAGCTGACACAGGCGATAGCCACGGAATGTACAAAGGCATCAAATGAGCAATTGGTCCAGTCAAGAAGAAAACAGCTCCACCGAAAGCACTGGATTGAACACTATGGAATTCTATACTCCAGTGAGACTGAAATCAAACATGAAGAGCTCAAAGGCTTACCAGTTTGAAGTTATGATGGCTTTAGACAACAAACCTACATTAGAAGATTTGTAGAATGTCGTTAATTCGATCATAGGAACAAAGGCATCTGGCAACAACTGTTTGCCTGCTGAAATCTACAAATGGCATAACAAATTACTTTGAAAGCTTCGTGAAGTTATACTGCTTTGCTGGAAAGAGGAAGTGGTACCACAAGATTTCAAAGATGCTTGGTTTGTACAATTATACAAAAACAAAGGGGATAGAAGCGACTGTGACGTATCCCTGTCGAACATAATCGGAAAAAATGTCACACATCATGTTCCCTAGGCTACAATCTCTAGGTGAAAGACTATCTTAATGGTCAATACAGTTTTCGCACCATTGATATAATATTTGCAGTCAAGCAGCTGCGAGAGAAGTGTAGAGAAAAAAGACAACCTCCGTCAGTCTCACGAAGACCTTCGATACAGTCCACAGACAGGGCGTTTTTACTGTCCTGAAGAAACTGGGTTGCCTCCCACCCTTCCCCCAAGTTGCTGAACACCATTCGCTCTTTACATCAAGCTATGAAGGCAACTATGAAAACAATGTATCAAACACCTAGGACATCAACAAGGGTGTGTGTTTTAGCACCCACACTTTTATTCCCGCTTCTTCATGCACTCATGGACAGCAATGATGGCATTTATCTTTGAACCAGACTAGATGGAGGCTTGTTCAACATTGCAAGATTTAGAGTGAAAACCAAGGTAAAAATTGGTTCCAAGAGATTTTCTGTTTACAGATCATGCAGCCTTGTTTGCCCACGGTGAATCTTCCCTACAAAATCTCTTGGACAGATTTTCTGAATCATGCAAAAGCTTCAAGATGGCAATTAGTCTCAAGAAGACTGCAATCATGTACCAAGGTGTGAAAGAACCAATATTGGGTATTAGTCTGGAGGATAAATTTCTTGGTGTTACTGTCAGTTTTTGCTACTTGGGTTCTATAAAAAGCAGGAATCTTGACCTTCAAACTGAACAGAATTGGAAAAGCAGCTAAAAATGTTGGCCTATTACAGAAACGTGCATGGAAAACTATTAGTTAAGGTGAAGATGAGAATCTATGAGACTTGTTATCCCTGCTTAGTGGTTCAGAAATGTGGACCACATATGCTAGGCACATCAAGAGACTGAACAGCTTTCACATAAGATGTCTGCACAAAATCCTGAAAATAAAGTGGGAAGACCGAATACCAAACACAGAGGTAGGTACTAGAGTGTGCAGGACTGACACACTTTGAAACCACTATCAAGAGGAGGAGGTTGCGATGGATCAGCCATGACAAGAGAATGGGAGAAGACCATATTCCCAAGAATATTTTGTATAGCGAGATTCAAGACAACCCTAGAAACCGGGGTCGCCCTCTATGGCAGTACCACAATGTGTACAAAAATGGTATAAAGTCATCCAACCTAGACGCAGAAAGCTGGGAGTACCATGCAGAATCCCAAATGGTCTGGAGGGAACATATGGCACTGGATGCAGCTCAACATGAAGTGGCTTTGATTCAGGGGACAGAAGCAAAGAAAGAAAGAAGAAAGCACCATGCTACAAATTTGGACTTTAACTCAGACAACATACAGATCTGCGAAACTTGTAACAAGTTGTGTTGCTCTCAAATTGGCCTTGTCAGCAACAAATGGGCTTATCAGGCATCTGACTAAACCTACATGTACACAGTGATCCAGAGGATCAACAATTTCTTATATATAAAACTTATCTCCCCAACCCCATGCTACTGCTCCACTGACTGGCAGAGCAGGTTAGGGGGGGGGGGGGGGTATTTGCCACTGCTCTGAACAGTATGGGAAGCCTCAGTGTTGTTGAAAGGGTAGGAAGCTGCTTTACTAGTATTTGGCAGCTCTGGTATCAAGAGGGCAGCAGGAAGCAGAGCAGCTGTTTGAACAGTCGCAGAGAAAAGCCAAGACTGTTCAAACAGCTGGGGCAGCAAGGTCCCTTCACGGGTCCCCAAGAGCCTGTCCCTAAGAGGGCTATCAGGGAGCCATCCACTCTCCCTTGGTAGAGGGAAGAAGAATGGGGGACTGTGGGATACTAGGGACACCCATCCTGCCACATGCAACTGAACAGATGTTACACACACGGTGCTAGAAAACAGCAAAGTTGCTCTCTGAAACAGCCAATAGCTTGTGGCAAAAACACTGTTTCTTCTGCCGCAAATTGCTTAAATGCCTGCTTGTTGACTTTGTGTGCCAGGAAAAAGGTGTTTTTATATCTATATAAAAAGGTGTTTTGTAATATCTATCCATGGCCTGAGTCATGAATATTTCAGTATGAATGGATTTTAGTTAAAAAAGAATTCAGAAGAAAAATATCAGGGGGAACAGATAGATAATTTATAAAATGCTAACATGTATGGCTTGATTGAACTGCTATTAAAAGACAAAGTACCATAAAAAACCTACATTCATAAAAGTGTTTATGGCTACGTACTTTGCTTCTTTGTAGTGTATTCTTAAAAGAGGAATATCTCCTGAAAGGAAGTTTAAGCTGTAGGAGAATTTCCTTAAGGAAATCAGAGGAACCTCATTGTTTGATTTACTTAACATCTGACTGGACAAAGTCAAGAAAATATAGCACAGAAGTAACCCCACACTGATAATTTGATTACATCTAATTTTTATGATCCACTTGCTCAGAAAATAATTTGCAAGTTCCATAGTCCCATTACAATATTCCTCATGCATATCAGGTAAGACAAACTACTCTATTATATCAGAGAGAATCAGAGATTAAGAGCCCAATTTATACGAAGTGTTTCATTTTTTTTAAACGGAAACTTCAAATTTCATACTAGAGTCGAGTATGAAATTTGAAGTTTCTATTCTTAGAAGATTAAACACTTCATTTTACAGATTCTCTCTGAATACTTACAATATTGAGATAAGATACTGAGAAGATGAAAAATGAACACAAATGACATCAGAAAACCTGGATAAGTCTTCTGGATGTTACATTGTGAAACAGGAAGTCTACCATGGCAGTTCATTAGACTCTTTCTGGAGTTCCTTCTTGAACCCTAGTTTTAGCACCTGTATTAACTATTATTCCCTTAATGCTGAAGGGCATAGATTATTTCAAGAAGCTCAGAGTATCAGTGAAGCATCTATAGCCTTATCTACAAACTTATCTTGAGGAACCCAAGTACAATGGTCATACAGTCCTTTAACATCATTCATTCAGGTGAAACATTGCTGAAACCTCCTCCAGTGTTCTAGGCTAAATTGAAGACTGGCTGGCTTTGACATATATGAAGAGAGATGAATTATTTGCTAATGAAACCCAACCCCTCCTATATAATGTACTAACTACACTCAGCATTGTAGACAGGGACGAACATCCTTCCCCTACGCAGAGCTGGCCAAGAGCTTTTAATCCACAGCTCAACAAGGAAGTTTGAGGGTCATGCAATCTGCCAGGCTCATGTAATTAAACTGGAGTGAGAAGTGAGACACCTGGTAAGAGAAGCAGAGTCAGGTATTCTCTCCCCAGTGTATAATGGGAACTCAGAAGGAAAAAGGGATAATGTGTGTTAGCGTGCTCCAAGCATATGAGTGGGTACATCAGGGGAAAGACCACCAATACCATTATTTTGTGGGGTCTTGATTTAATTGCATTACCATTCTGTCAAAAGCAGATTTTGTTACTGAACAAAAACAATTTACTGAACGCCTTCCTAAACAGGGTGCAGAGTTTTTAAATAACTCAGTACTATTAAATGTGATCTGGAACACTGCAAGGTAATTTTTTTCCTAGGTGATAAGAAATGTGGGGTAAACATTAATGTGAAAGAAATACCAATACCTATAACCACGGTCCATTTTTGTTATCCAATTTACCTGCTCGGCTTCCACATAGATGAGTGGAAAACCCATTTGTTTGGTCCACGTATTCATCACAGCAGCAATAGGCTTACCACTGGCTTTCTCCAGGCTTTCCCAAAGGTCCTCTGAAGAAGAGAAGTCATCAGTCAAATGACTCCCAAGGTTCCCCCCCACCACCTCCACACATACATACACACACACACATATACACACATACACACACACACACACACACACACACACACACACACAC